>NC_140246.1:12468089-12473089 GCF_949987555.1 Borostomias antarcticus
CCGTTCTTCCCTCTTGAACCAGTCTGCGTTACTGAGCCGTGACCTTTGGTGGTTCCGTGGTTCTGTCATGTGGTCCGTGGAGTAACGCAGATGGGCTCGGACCGCTCGGACACGGCGCTCCCCTCGGACGGCCCGGCTCTTCCGGGAACTCTTGAGTACGAAGATCCACGCGGCGCGCGGTGGCCGAACTCTACCGAGGCTCGGCGCGGCCGGGGAACCTTCAGTCGTATTTTCCCTGGCGTCGCCGTATCTCTAAGGATATGTAGCGCTCCGGCGCTGACGCGTCCTGGGTTCGGTGTCAGTTACACTTCCTCTCCAGCAGGGCGCTGACAGGGACCGCTAGCGAGCAGACGCCAAGGGGGGCGGGGGGGGGGGGGGGGGGGGGGGGGGCGTTGTCTTTGAAGTATCCCAGATTGCTGCATGCCTTTTTGCCCCCTCTCACAGTCTCCAACTGGTGCCTTTATTTGCCCCCAGGGGGGGGGGGGGGGGGGGGGGGGGGGGCAGATAGACATGCTTAGCGGAGTGCAGTTCAGGCTATAAGTGTCTGAAATGTATCTCTTTTGTGTGGGTGAGAGAGAGGGGGGGGGTGCGGGGGGGGGGGGGTCTTTGTGCAGAGCTAAAGCACCGTGTCCCAGTAATGACAGATGGAGGCCCCCAGGGCCCCGGGACCGACGCAGCGTGAGGAGCCCGGCCTGTGCCACATCGTCCTCTAGTCCGGCACGGAGCGCCACGGGAGCGAACGCGGTCCAGCGGAGTCGGCTCAGCGGCGCCCGCCGTTCATCGATCCTCTCCGGATTGATGGCACCGTTTCCTCGGCGGTGCACTTCCACGGTCGACCCGCCCGGCACTTGCTAATAGGCGGACGGCGGAAGCTGATGCGTGCGTTATCAAGGTCGCGCGGCGAGTAAAAATAGTCCCCCCCCTCATGACTCAGCCCAGACGCGAGTCTACGAATTCATCTGCTCCTTAATGACTAATCAATACTGAATATCCTCAGATCGTAATGCGCTGTCTGGCCTTGTCTGGGCTCTGATCCGGATCCGGATTGCTTGTTATGGCTGTAATTTAGTCGCCGCATCGTGTTTCACAGGTCACCACACTGCTCTCTGTTCGCTAGAGGAGACTCGTTGGTGTTTTGATGGTTAACCATCAACTAACTCACAGACACGCTCTCTTGTTTGTTCCTCCTCAGTGATGACCTGTAAAACATGAATCTCTCTCTCTCTCTAACTCACTCTCTCTTTCGATCTCTCTAGCTCTCTTCCCCTCTCTCTGTCTAGCTCTCTCCCTCTCTGTCTATCTCTCTCCCCCTCTCTCTCTCTCCCTCTCTCTCTCTCTCTCTCTCCCTCTCTCTCTCTCTCTCTCTCTCTCTCTCCCTCTCTCTCTCTCCCTCTCTCCCCCTCTCCCTTCACTCCCTCATTCTGCATTTGTATGCCTTCCCGATTTTCAACCATGTTTGTGTTTGTTCTTTGGCTAAAATGACCTTTATTGACACATGCGTTCCAAAGAACACTGCTAGTCCAGTCCACTGCGAGTGAGTCAGTTTCTGTCAGATGTGTTCTAGGCGTACCAGAGCTGAAGTGAAACCCCGGCGGTCTCTCTCTCTCTCTCTCTCTCTCTCTCTCTCTCTCTGTCTTCTTTCCTTCCTGCCTCTCCTCCCAAACGCACGGCCGTGAAGGCCTGACATAATGAGTGTGGAAGCTAAAAATACTGACACACAAACGGAGCGTGTTGTCTTGGCGTGCTTTGCGCTGCACACGGCGCTCCTCGGTCAAGGGAGGAGAGGAGAAGAGAAGAGAAGAGAGGAGAGGAGAAGAGAAGAGAAGAGAGTGATGTGAGCTAATCTGACAGACGGCTATTGGATAGCGGCCATCAAGATCAAATAATCTAATTGACCGTTACCGTGCGGCCATTGTATAGATGGGGTATGGAGAGAGATTCCCTCCAGTTGACATGGAAGTGAAAAGTCAGTATGATGCGATCCAGGCTATTGATTGGCTGCCGGATGTTTCCAGGCGCTGCCGGACTAATTACGCTCTGCTGCCTTTGGACACGCCCCATTATCCTCTCTGCCCAGGCTGGATGAAGCGTTGAGGCTGTCCTCACTTCACCACCCTCCACCACTTCACCACCCTCCACCACTTCACCACCCTCCACCACCTCACCACCCTCCACCACCTCCCTCTACCCAGGAATAGCACCAGGATGGGGGAGGCTTTCCCCAAGGCCAGCCCTGCAAACACACCCAGCCAGCCCCTAGAGGACTGAACAGAGAAGGAGAGATACATAGAAAAGAGAGAGAGAGAGGGAGAGGGAGAGGGAGAGGGAGAGAGACATAGTGAGTGGTAGATGATGGCGATCTTCTTCAAGACAAAGGAATATCCATCAGTTGTTCCTCTCAGTCGATCGGCTAAACAGACCCGGTCGAAGGGCGCCCTGGTGTTCAGCCCTGGTGTTCAGCCCTGGTGTTCAGCCCTGGTGTTCAGCCCTGGTGTTCAGCCCTGGCGTTCAGCCCTGGCGTTCAGCCCTGGCGTTCAGCCCTGGTGTTCAGCCCTGGTGTTCAGCCCTCCTCCCAGCGTGGAAGAGCTGGAACCAAGGAGCAGGTGAGCGGGCGCTCAAACCAGGCTCCGCTCACGTGCTCAGTCTCAGCTAGCGCGCCCAGCACCGAGCAAGACAAACACAAGGATGTGATTAATCACTCCAGCCATCCCTCTCTCCTCCCTCCTCCTCCCTCCCTCCCTCCTCTCCCCCAGGCCGCACCTCCACGTTCCCCGCCTCAACGACACTTTCAAGCGGTTTCGTTTAATTACAGGCGTTTTTTTTAGAGGGTGCAAACTGTTGCCGCTGACCCAGTTTGGTGGGTGGAAACTGGGGCGAGAGTACCCCCCCCCTCAACCTCACTCACTCTCCGCACTATTGATTCTGCCTCCACCGACCGCGGCCGGCATGAATAAATTAGCCAGTAGCTAGCTGTGTCTGTAGCTGCCGGTGTCTAGTCAGCCATGACTGCCTCTCCTCCCAGTCTAATGAAGGAACGGGCGTCTGAAGTGGGATTCTCATGCTCTCTGCCCCCCCTTCCAGTGAAAAGCCATATATACTCCATTAGGAGGCAAATTGAAGAAGCGCTACTTTCTTAGAGCCGTCATGTGGGCTGGGTAATTGACAAGATAAAGGTAATGGCCACCGGGGTGTGAAGTGGGCCCGAATGGGCCGAGCCTGAGAGAAGCTCGTAGGGAAGCTGAGGAGAAGCCAATTGGTCCCGCGGTGAAAGAGAGTGAGAGAGTGAGAGAGTGAGAGAGTGAGGGAGAGAGAGAGAGAGAGAGAGAGAGAGAGGGAGAGAGGGAGAGAGGGAGAGAGGGAGAGAGGGAGAGACGGAGAGGCTGGACACTCTTGTATTAGCTGCGCTTCCCTCGTTGCGGCCGCTGGCTCGGGCATCTTTCTCTCGCTCCGTCTCTCTCTCTCTCTGTCTCTCTCTCCTTCTGTGGCCGGCTTTGACAAACAAAACTTCCATTCCACAGTTCCATGCTGCCACAGTTCAGAAATTCCACCGCTCCATTCCTGGAGGAACGCCGTCCAAGCCGCCCAATGACGGTTCTCGGCTTCTCTCTCTCTCTCTCCCACCCCCTGGCTCTCTGTCCTCCTCTTTCTAACCCCCCCCTCGCTCTGGACCACGGTTCCTCGACCCCTTGATCCTGCGTGATCCGCCGTCCAGGAAAAACAGCGGCGTCCGCGACATCTGAACCCCGTTAGCCCCGCAGGAATGCCTCGACCACGTGTGTCTGCCGGCCACAGCGCTGGACTATGCACACACACACACACACACACACACCCACACACAGCTCTGTACAGCTGGGGAGGATGGGGGTTAGAGCTGGTTTGCTCTGGCTCTGTGTCCATGGTCTTTATGAGTTCAGCCTCGCTGCATGGGAGATGACAGTGATTTGGGTGGAACATTGTTATTATGCAGGCTTATGTTATGGCAGCCTTCGTTGGAGAAGTCGAGGTACACAGTGGTATTTCTAGGAACATGTGATGGGCGTCTTTGACCGCAGGGTCCAGTTGGGGTCCTCTGATTGACTAAACGTGTGTAAGTGTGTGTCCTTGTCTAAAGCGATATTGGATGCAACAGGAAAAGGAAGCAGTACACGTGTCCAGCCTGCTGACCTTGTGTCATGTTAGTGTGTGTGTGTGTGTGTGTGTGTGTGTGTGTGTGTGTGTGTGTGTGTGCTGGTAGCCGGAGAGTGACTTATCTTTCCCAGCCATGTCCACACCTCGCCACGGGGTGCGCTCACATGTCACTAGCCTATCAGTGAGAGGACTGGAGGTGTGTGTGTGTGTAGCTTATTGATCTCTCTAAGCTACCCCATACCCTATTCTACAAAAACACATTATACTCTCCTCAAGAAATAATGACACACACACACACACACACATTTAGCCCAGTCGTCTTGTGGCAGAGGGCGGATGTGAATTTAACATGACGGATGCATTGGGTCATATGAGGAGAAGACTGGGGCGTGTGCTGCTAGGATGACTCCACTCTTCCTTCTCTCTTCTGGTTTTCCCCTCAGTCCAGTCCTGCCCCCCCCCCCCCCCCCCCCCACACACACACACACACATACACACACACCGCTTCAATCCAGCCCTGTCTAGCCCAGCATCCTGTCCTAGTGGTGCTGTGGGGTAGTGAACATACCGGTTTGCAAAATTCACTACCTTCCCATTAACGGGAATTTCTGGGAATTAACGGGAATAAACAGAAAACGGAAAAACTGAATTTATTCCTGTTAATTCCCATACATTTCTAGTTTATTCCCGTTAATTCCCATTAGATCTGTGGGAAGTGTGTGAATATTCTCGGAATTTTGCATCCCGAAACACGACCAGCGTCGGTGCCCGGTGGAGACCAGCAGATGAGAGGTGTTGTTTGGTTAGTGTCACTCTGTCACCCTCAGGGCGAGTGGCTCAACGCTAAAACAAACACACACCTCTGAGGCTTC
>NC_140246.1:12478089-12480589 GCF_949987555.1 Borostomias antarcticus
TCTCCCCTGTACTGCCACTCAGACCGCGGAAGGCCTCTCGGTGTGTGTGTGTGTGTGTGTGTGTGTGTGTGTGTGTGTGTGTGTGTGTGTGCGTGTGTGTGTGTGTGTGTGTGGGTGTCAGTGGTACCACTTTTTTCAGCTGTACACAAATGCTCAGGTCCCATGTCCATAAAGACACACACACACGCACACACACACACACACACACACACATAGACACACGTAAGTGCATGTACTACATCGGCATGTATAGTTGTGTGTGTGTGTGTTTGGTATGTTGACAGCAGAAGAGATGTAATTTGAGTCGGATAGTCTGAAGGGTGAAGGTCAGTCCTCCCTTTTCCAGAGAGAGAGGGAGGGAGAGAGAGAGAGAGAGAGAGAGAGAGGGGGGGGGGGAGAGAGAGAGAGAGAGAGAGGGAGAGGGGGGGGGGAGAGGGGGGGGGGGGGGGAGAGAGGGGGGGGGAGAGAGAGAGGTGTAGGGATAAGGTGACTGAAGAGACTGGAATTAAGAGAATGAAGAACATATTTTTATTCAAATCATTCTCTCCTCTCTATCTGATTCTCTGTAGCAGATGGACCAACATATCACTCCCTCTCTCTCTCTCTCTCTCTCTCCACTGTCCCTGTCTCTGGGTTGAGGAGGTGTTGGTGTCGTTGTTGATCAAAACACAACCAGACACAACCAGAGAGAGAGAGAGAGAGAGGAGGAGGAGAAAGCGAGAGAGGAGTAGAGAAACTCTGTTCAGTGTTGGCTGTCTCTCTGTTGGAGGGAACATCAGGATATCATAGAGAACCCACTGACCCTAGTTTGACTTTGTGGTAACGGTGGAATATATTCAGGGTCACCACTGCATTTTTATCATTACGCTCATGGGTTTTCACACAGTATGTGTCCTACACACAACCACACACGCACACACACACACACACACACACACACACACACACACACACACACACACACACACACACACACACACACATACGGAGATTGGGGCTAGGCAGGTTATGAGGCATATTGCATGTAGATTATGGTTTCCTCTTCTGCAGCAGGCTGACTGTCACCATTTTAACTGTGGTTACTCACACACACACACACGCATGCACACACACACACACACACATACACACACAGCAGCATAAAGCCGTTGGACAGACGCCATCTTTGGTAGGTTCTACTACACACACACACTCACTCGGTTAAAACTGGAGTAAATCCTTTACACCCCTGATTGAGAATGTATGTGTGTGTGTGTGTGTGTGTGAAGATCAGTAAAGAGTGTGATAGTGTGTGGATGAAGCCTGTAAGTGTGTGAGGGACTGTGGTTAAGTGGGGGCGGGGCTTAGCAGGGCTGACTCAGCGCACGCCAGGCGCGTCTACTGGCCGAGGCAGTGAGAACTGACAATGAGACAGCCTCCAAGTATCAGGCAGAAAATGCCTGCTAGGGGGCTGAAGACACACACACGCACACACACACACACACACACACACACGCACACACACACAAACAAACAAACGCACGGGCAGTTTTTCATGTGGATGCAAACACAATTAGCTCCTCCCACGTAACGCTGAAGGCTCTCAGGGAACCGCTGCAGCCGAGGAAAGACGTCGAAGGATAAGCCCAGTTTTTGTCTGCAGTCTCTCCAACTGTGTGTGTGTGAGTGTGTGAGTGTGTGAGTGTATGAGTGAGTGTTCCAAGTCTCACAGGCTCTCACGTTGTCCGCCTCTGTTGATCCACCTGGAAGAGAACATGAACACCTACAGTACGAAGTCGGATGGTCAAGTCAGCTACATCGGATTTCAAGATGCAACACAAACTGGCCGAGTTCTGATGGCATTGGCTATTTCAACCAGATTTCAACATGGCTGAACTCAACCAACGTTTAGGACATCTTGTTAATAAATGCCTTAGCAGTGCTACAAGAACGAAATAAACGTTGAATTATATTATTTGAGGTCAACATAACATTCTGCCTTGTGCTACCTCAAGCGTGTTAGCTAAAAGTTCATTCTGTTCTGTTCTCGCGTCAGACCAAAAAGGGCGTGAATGCATGCAGGTCACCTGAACGACTTCCGCACTCTGAGGAAACTTTCATCTGGTCAATCCGATACGCACTTGAAAGCAACATCTGCTTCCTAGCCTCAGTCCCAGCCTCTGCTTCTGTCCCAGCCTCAGTCCTAGCCTCTGTCCCAGCCTCTGTCCCAGTCACAGCCTCTGCCCCAGCCTCTGCCCCAGCCTCAGTCCCTGCCCCGGCTCAGGGAATCACCTCTGTGATAGAGCCCATCAATACTTTCCTCACCGTCTCAATTAAAGTCAACCTTCAGCTGACAAAGCCCTCTCTGCTCTCTGCCCTATCTGACACACACAGTCTGTGTGTGTGTGTGTGTGTGTGTGTGTGTGTGTGTGTGTGTGTGTGTATGCATGTGCGTGTGTGTGCCAACTTAACCACAGCAGCTGACTCATTGCCTTGCGTCAACATATCGTGGTGGAAACGG
>NC_140246.1:12485589-12490589 GCF_949987555.1 Borostomias antarcticus
TAAATAACATCGATTTCTGTTGCTCTAAATCATATGATTGCCCAGTTAAAAGCAGTAGCCTATGACATTAATCACCCATTTCGGTGCAGTGTTATTTGAATTGAGATTTCCAACATGAATATGGAAAGAGTTGTGAGGTGCAGAAATGTGTATACATAATATATTATCATAAGTAAATACTTTTGGATTCATCACAAACAAGAATCACAGGCAGTAATGTAGTTCGCATATGACCACAAAATGAAATGATTTCAACAAGTTGAACAGACATGTTTTGAGAGTTCGGATAATGTAAAGGGGATTTGACTCAGCCCAAAATTAATTTACATGAAGGCCTACAAGAAAAACGTGAAAAAATGATATAAAGCCTCACATCCACAATAGTAAGAAATATGTTTTCATGTCAACGTAATGTGATGTCGCAAGTGCTGTCCCATTCCTTTTTATACCAATTCGAGCCCTTGCAGCCTCTCGCACTCAACCACTTTACCAGGTGACGTCAATAAGTCTGTGAGGGCTCAGGGCTTGAGGGTTTAGGGGGGACATTGGGACTGGGCCATTGACATCCTGTCAGTGTTCCATTTGCTCCTCCTCCTCAAAGTGGAGAGAGAGCGGAGCGACGACCATTCATTACAGCCGTATCTACCGCTGTGCAGTAAAATAAATAAAAAGAAAGAAGAACCATTCTGAAGTAGCGGCGCCAATAATTTAGCAGCGGCGGGCCGCCGCTGCTGAATGTATATAGCGGAAACCCTGAAGAGAAATCCCTAAAATAATTGTGTGTGTGTGTGCTGTGTGACTGGATGGGGTCCCTCAGACCGCTCGTTGGCCGTCCTGAAGTGCCTTTTCCTGAAGAAAGGAGCAGGCGGGTGTTTGAGCCGCGTTCTCCCGGCCCACGGGCCTTTGGGCTGCGCTCGGTCAATTATATTCTGCTTTCCTGGCCGGTTGAGGGCTAGATGGTCCGCTAGGAATGGAACTCAATATTATTTGACGTACAGTATTATATTATGGGTGCGTGTTTGTGTGTGTGTGTGCGGGTGCAGCCATGTGTTGGCGCAGATGTGTGTGGGCTGCATTATCCAGTTGTGACATTTCCAAATTCAATTGAGTTCAGGTGCACAGGGCTGGCCTCACACCTGAGAAATGAAACACTCCAGAAGACCCAAGAAAGAGTCATCCTGCCAGGAGAGGAGAGATGAGAGGAGAAAGGAGGAAATGAGAGGAGAGGGGAGGAGAGGAGATGAGAGAACGGGAGAGCTAAAGATGGGAGGAGAGACGAGGGGAGATGAGGGGAGATGAGAGGAGGAGAGGAGGAGTGGTAGAAGATGGGAAAGGAGAGGAGTGAAGAGGAGAGGAGGGGAGGGGAGTAGGGTAGAGGAGGGGAGTGGAGGGAAGAGGGGAGATAGGGGAGAGGAGGAGTGGTAGAAGATGGGAGAGGAGAGGAGTGAAGAGAGGAGGGGAGGGAGATAGGGGAGAGGAGGAGAGAGGAGAGGAGGAGTGGTAGAAGATGGGAAAGGAGAGGAGGGGAGTAGGGTAGGGTAGAGGAGGGGAGAGGAGAGGAGGAGAGCAGGGGAGGGGAGGGGAGGGGAGAGGAGATGAGAGGAGAGAGGAGGGGAGTAGGGTAGGGGAGATAAGAGGACAGAGGAGGGGAGAAGAGAGGGATGAGAGCTGTTTTCTTGGCATGTTTCTCAGTGTCGACACCCCGCGTTGCTACTGAGCTACGCTCTGAGATCAAAGAGCCTCTCTCTCTGTAGGCTAATCCACCAAGAAATACCACTTCCCTCCTCTCTCTCTGTCTCTCTGTGTCTCTCTGTGTCTCTCTCTCTGTCTCTCTGAGAGGGCCAGG
The DNA here is from genome assembly GCF_949987555.1 of Borostomias antarcticus. Taxonomy (NCBI): domain Eukaryota; kingdom Metazoa; phylum Chordata; class Actinopteri; order Stomiiformes; family Stomiidae; genus Borostomias; species Borostomias antarcticus. Next base: position 12,487,436 of record NC_140246.1, read on the forward strand.
TCTCCTCGGAGCGGCTGGTTGGTTGAGGGACTCCTGAGGTGTTATTCAGTCTACTCAGGTCTAGATGAGGACCCAGGGTGCTACTTCCACTCTGATCCTCCCTCCACTCCAGCTCTAGTGGCCCGCGGGCCCCCCCCCCCCCTCTCTCTCTCTCTGTCTTTTTCTCTCTCTCTCTCTGTCTCTTTCTCTCTCTCTCTCTCTTTCTCTCTCTTTCTCTTTCTCTTTCTCTTTCTCTTTCTCTTTCTCTTTCTCTTTCTCTTTCTCTTTCTCTTTCTCTTTCTCTTTCTCTTTCTCTTTCTCCCTCTCTCTCTCTCTCTCTTTCTCTCTCTCTTTCTCTCTCTCTCTCTCTCCCCCTCTCTCTCTCTCTCCCTCTCTCTCTCTCTCCTCAGTCTTCCATAACAACAGAAATCCATCACTCCGGGAGCTCAGCTGGCTTCTGATTCCCATTTTTTTGTGACATGAAAAGATTTACAGCCGTGTGCCTTTTTATTGAGTGGAGATTGAGTTAAGTGTGTGTGTTTGTGTGCGTGTGTATGTGTGTGTGAGAGAGTTTGTGTAGACACTCAGTCTCAAGCTGAATTAGTTTGTTTTGTCGGCATCAATTTGGCCATAAGACCTTCTCTTGTGTATTTTGTCGAATGATATGCGCGTGAGCGTGTGTGTTTTTCTAACGCACGCACGCGTGTGTGTGTGTGTGTGTGTGTTAACGCGTGTGTCTTCTCTCCCGTGCTGCAGTGCTGGCCAGTTTCCGGGGGACCGTCCAGCATGGCCTGCCTCTGGAGATCGGGGACACGGTGCAGATCCTGGAGAAATGTGAAGGTAAAACACACACACACGTACACACACACACACACACATGTACGCACACACACCCGCAAGCCACCAGGACCCACCTAACAGTCCCCACTCGCTCTAGTAATATCCCTAGCCTGTGGTGCTTCCCGCTGCTGTCCCTGGCAGACGCGGGAGTCCCGTCCCCGTCAGGTCCTCTGAATCTGGGCCGGCCGTCCTGGCTGGACGTCCCTCGGAGCTCCAGGGCCGGCTGCTGCGGTGCGTCTAGCCGGTGGGCCGTAGCTCCTCTGGCCGGTCCGGCGCACAGATGGACGGTCCCGGCGCCGGGGTCCACTTCCTTCCTCCTGCCCTCTCCAGGAGTATTGTGTTGCACATGAACGTGAAATGTTAATGGCTTCCTCAGCCTCACAGCGTGTGTGTGTGTAATGTGATAAACGTGTGTGTGTGCTGTGTGGAGATGTGTGTGTTTGCTTCTGTGCCCTATGCCACGCCGCCCACACATAGCACAGCACAGCTTTTGTGTGTGTGTGTGTGTGTGTGTGTGTGCGTGCGTGCGTGCGTGTGGCTGTTTGTGCTGTGTGCGTGTGTGGCTTTTTGTGTTGTGTGTGCATGTGTGTGTGTGTGTGTGTAGCTGTTTGTGCTGTGTGTGTGTGTGTGTGTAGGTGTGTGTGTAGGTGTGTGTGTGTGTGTCTTAAAGACTCCCCGGGTCTCACTTGTGACCCACTTTAATTCAGAAGCACGTTCTGAAGTCAGCAATACTTCCTGCCACCCCCTCCTACCTCGCCGATCCCTTCCTCCCCCCATCCCTGGGCCCGTGACCTCACTTCCTGTTTTCACTAAAACAGACACAGACAGGCAGGCAGACAGGAAGTGTCATAGAGGGGTGATGTCAGCCTGGAGAGGACATGATGCTGACGTGTTTTGGTCAGGAGGGAGCAGCGGGCGTGACGAGGCGATGACAGGAACCACCGGAGAGGCGTCTGGCTAATTGGGCCGGGTCTGACGAGACCGCGTCGCCACGCACCAGTCAGGGTGTCGACGCCTCTCACACACAGCTATCATTATCAGCAAATGATACCGTGCGCGCACACACACACACACACACACACACACACACACATACACACACACACACACACACACACCATTCTCACCTTGTCTGCTCCATTCACACCTCTTTGACACCGGCCCCGACAGGTAGCGCGTGAAACCCGTGGGCGTTCGGGCCGCCGTTCGCGGTGTCGGAGATACCGGGCGCCGGCGCTCTGACAGGCTCCGCTCGCTGTCTGCCCGTTTCGGCTGCGGGGGAGAGGGGGGGTGGGGGGGGGGGGGGTGGTCCGTTTTCACAGCTCCGCTGATCACCCCCCCACCTCGCGCCCCCGGCAGGCGGAGACGGCCGCCTCCTCCTCCAGACGCACCCTTATCAGATGGGCCGGTCGCGGGGTTGAAATTGATTATTTGGCTGACATTTTCACAGGTGGACCGGGCAGAGTCCACCCGGAGAATTATAATGGGGAGGCTGTCCGTCAACGCCTCGTCACACACTCAGCGCAGGACGCACTCCCCCTCTCCTCTCCTTCCATCACTCCGTCTCTCTCTCTCTCTCTCCTAATTCTTTTAATTCTCCCTCCTCCTCTCCCTCTATGTGGGCTTAGACAGAGGGAGAGATGGAGGGAGAGACAGAGGGAGATATAGAGGGAGATATAGAGGGAGATATAGAGGGAGAGATAGAGGGAGAGGGAGAGAGAGGGAGAGAGAGAGAGATAAAGACAGGTAGATATAGATAGACGTAGAGATAGAGGGAGAGATAGAGACAAAGGGAGAGACAGAGGGAGAGACGGAGGGAGAGACGGAGGGAGAGATGGAGACGGAGGGAGAGATAGAGACAAAGGGAGAGACGGAGGGAGAGAGAGACAAAGGGAGAGACGGAGGGAGAGATAGAGACGGAGGGAGAGACGGAGGGAGAGATAGAGACAAAGGGAGAGACGGAGGGAGAGATAGAGACGGAGGGAGAGATAGAGACGGATGGAGAGACGGAGGGAGAGATAGAGACAAAGGGAGAGACGGAGGGAGAGATAGAGACAGAGGGAGAGACGGAGGCTGGTCTGAAAGTCAAAATGAAAATGTGATTCCTTTGTCCCCTCGACAGGCTGGTACCGAGGCTTTATCCTCAAGAACCCAAATGCCAAGGTATCTTCACACACACACTCACACACACACACACACACACACACACACACACACACACACACACACACACACACACACACACACACACACATGCTCACACATGCACACACACACACACATGCACACACAAACTGTACACACACACACACAGTCAACCAATTCTACTACATCG
>NC_140246.1:12498089-12515589 GCF_949987555.1 Borostomias antarcticus
GAGTGAGAGAGATGGAGAGGGAGTGAGAGAGATGGAGAGGGAGGGAGTGAGAGAGATGGAGAGGGAGGGAGGGAGGGAGTGTTGGAGGGTCACAGGAGGGCAGGGTAGAGATGGAGAGAGAGGGGATGTGTGGAGGGAGTGCAGGGGCAGAGAGAAGGGGGTGTGTGTGAGTGATTGAAAGTGAGAGAGAGAGAGAGAGAGAGAGAGAGAGAGAGAGAGAGAGAGAGAGTAAGAGAGGCTCCTGAATATTTACTGAGACCAATTACATCCATGGAGTGGAAGCCTGACACGCGGCAAATAATATTCCTACTGTAGCACCTCCAGGGTCTCTCTGTGAGAGTACAGGGGCGACTGTAAGAAGAGCTCAACTACTGTACGCTTGAATCTGAATTCTCTACCTGCTGTCGTCACCGGTTCTCCACTTAACTGAGAGTGAAGCAGCACTAGGAGTGACAGAGTGGTTAAACCAAGTTCAAGGGGTACCTCTGAAAGTGAGAGCCCCCCTTTGATCCAGGGACCTCAACGGATAGTTACATACAGTAGGGATACTGTGGGGATACTTGTGGTTAATCAATCTTATCAGACATACAACTCTATACACAGCTTAATTGGTAGCCGGACAATCTCCCCATGATCAGAGGACAAATTCCACCGGCGACCACTGTAGTTGTGTGTGTAATTACTGGACCTCGAGGTCCAGTAATTATTATGAATTATTCGACTATTATTATATCGGGTTTGGTGCGACCTGGCTTGGTCGGTCTGTAGTATCTACATGTACAGCGCTTTGACCTTGTGACCCCTCCCACCGTAGATGGAGCACCGCCACCGCAAGAAGGAGACGCCGGCGCCCGCCAGCACGCACCACCTGTTCGTCCACATGAAGAGCCTGCTGAGCACCAACCTGGGGGAGGAGCTTGAGGTCTTCTTCCACATCTACGACGCGCGGGAGAACCGGCCCATCAGGTGCGACCGTCAATTAATCAATCGACCGATCGATCGGTTAGACCGTCAGGTGAGACTGACGCATCACTGTAGTTGGCTGCGTTCAAGATTCAAGATCAGTTGATTCACCATGTAATGTATATGGTTTACACATGCTAGGAATTTGACTAGGGTAATGGCATACACTATGGGGGTCTACATGTTAGTCTACACGAGTCAGTCTCTAAACCAGTGGTCTCAAACTCGCGGCCCGCGGGCCAATGCGAAATTCAAGTCGATCAAACGTGGGGTGAAATCCTGTTATTGTGCGCAGCGCGTGAGGTGAATGCTGCATACAGTCACTATCAATCCGCACGCAACTATGAACAATGAACGGAATGCAACTACCACCGAGAGGCTGTTTTCATGGTTAACTAACGTTAGGAACACAGACAGTTTCAAGAAATATGGACATTGCAGTATTTTTTGTGGAGTTCAACGGAAAAGGTACCTGCCTGATATGCAAGAACAAAGTCTCCGTTCTATAGGAATATAATGTAGAGAGCTATTCATTACCAACATGGAGAACAGTGTCATAGGGAGACGAGAGGAAAAAACGAGCCACACAGCTGAGAGGGCTAACGTCTCAGTCTTTCAAGATAAGTGTCTAGCAAGAAATAGAGTAGCTTACAAATGTATTCAAGTGTCTGGTAAGAAATGGAAACAAACTTGAACTTTAATAAATTCAAGTAGGCTTACAGGTCCAGGGCAGGCTTACAGTAGTGATGCATCTTGCAGCTAAAACAGAATAAAGTACAAATGTAGGCTATTCAAGATAAAATAAAAGTAGGGAAAAAAGATTTGCACCACTAACTGTTAAAATATATTAAAATGAATGGAAAATGGTTTAAATTTGCATGATGCAAATGTTAGTTATGGAATAGTATTGCAACATTTAGAGATTGAGTTGTGAGTCTAGTTATGGAAATGAAAAATTACATTTTCCGAAATATTGCACTCTCTTATAGTTAGTAGTAGCCTAGTTGAAGTTGACATTGAAGTGGCCCTCCTATGAGTTGACGATATCAGCAGTGGCCCCAAGCCAGTTTCAGTTTGAGACCCCTGCTCGAAACGCTGCGCTCAGCTACAGGGAGACTGTCGCTGAAAGTGGGTGGAAACAATTTGAGAGATTGAAAAAAAAAAAAAATGCATTGCAGAACCAATCCAACGTCTCTCAGCCGGTCCTAACGGGGCAGTGAAGGTTTTGTTTTGATTCTCCACTCCAGTTTGTTTGGAGGACATAAGGCGGGTCGTTCACCCTATTGGAGATGTAGGCTGCGTTCCCAATTGCATGCTTCTACTTTTTACTACCAGTACGTACTACAGCTGCCCCTAGAAAATACGTACTTTGCACTGAGTATACATCCAATTGCCAATTGGGACATACTACCTTGTCATAACTTTGCACCTTGAAATTTGACCATATCTGTCGCTGTCCATGAAGTGACATTCGTCCACAGCTGGGATTCATCAAAACGCCTCTGGTGCGACTCACACCTGTGACGTCATATCCGCTGACCACAGGATTGTGGGTCCGAATAGCCAGATTGTGCTGGCTTGCATACTGCAAAATACGCCCAGATATAGTTGGCTAACGACGACGTTCAATGGAGATGTCTCCAGACTTTCAGTGGCCGAGATCTCCAAAGTCTGGTATTGCGAGACTAGTGGTAGTTATGGATCATAGCCATCCAAACCACGTCCGTTTCTAATCCTTAAAACTGACTGTAACCCTGATATGAGCCAGAGGAGTGTTGCCCCTGTACGCCGGCCCCGGCCTCATCCCCGGCCTCATCCCCGGCCTCATCCCCAGCCTCATCCCAGCCTCATCCCAGCGTCACTGCTGACCACATCACTGCTCCGCTGGTCTGCTGCTCATGGGCGGCTGGCACTAAAAGGCACAACTGATAATTAAATAGAATGAATGGGGGCACACACACGTGCGCGCACACACACGTGCACGCACACAGACACACACGCACGCTACTTCTACTTCTGTCGAGGAAGGCTCTCTCTGGTTTCCTCTGAACAGCAGTCGGAGGGGTGTCGCAATTTGCGTGGGAAAGAGATTCCGTTTCATCTCTTGAGCGAGAAACATCAAAAAGGGGAAGGGAAAGAGAGAACCACGACTTCCTCTTGGCAGGGGGCGGGACGCCTCTACGCCAGGCGAACGGCAGCACAGAACAGCGTCGCCGAGGGAACCCAGGCTGACGGTGATCGTCTTTTTTCGCGGTCGAACGATCACCTCTGTGACATGGCGGCCGTTTCACGACGCCGGCCGAAGACCGGGCGCTCTGGACACGCCGGCTCGCGTCCCCCGGGCTGTCGGCGTGAGACGCCCGCCGGGCGGTTCGCCCGTTCCCCCCCTTAAACGTCTCCCGGATGAACGCGCACCGCGGGGAGTCTCGTTCGTTCTAGCGTTGTTATCGGAGCGGCCGTCGCGCGCGTTGGGCTGGGGCGTGATTTCGGAGGAGTACGTCGGCCCTGTGTGTAGACATGTCATTCTGTCCAGCTTCCCCTCCCAGTGGGTGACTAATATCACATGAGAGAGCAGCTATTTTTACCCCCCCGTCCCCGCCCCCCCCTCCCCGGTCCCGGCTGCATGCTGGATCGGCGCCGGCGGGACCCGGTGTTAAAAAAAAGAACAACCTAAGTGTGTGAGCCCCTCTCTCTCTCTCTCTCCCTCTCTCTCTCTTTCCCTCTCTCTCTCTCCTTCCAACTCTGCTCCCTCGTTAATTCGCACCTCTGAAGAACGTCGATAATGATGGGTAATTTCAGGAACTGTTCCAGCCGGCGCCTTTATCTTGAAGGGGGGCGATTAGCGACAGAATTGTGCCATTTGCTGCTCTCTCCCAAGCCCCTTTATAACACCACTACCTGTATGTTCTCCCTGGAACAGTGACTAATGCTTAATGAGCACTAGAGAGTGTCAGACTAGCTAATTGGACCCTCTCTATAACGGCGTGGTGTTATATTATATTATTACATATGTTGAGTACACTGTTGACATTGATCATTGTCATCATACAGTAGGTGAGCTCGCCACTCAGCTTCCTGAACTGTCTCCGGACCTACGGCGTTCAACACCATCCCCTACAGAGGCACCAGCGGATGACAGCCAGCGTTGAGCAGCTATACCGCATTCTTCACGGGGGGAGAGACTTCGGACGATCCATCCGCGCGCTCTGCTCGATTCTGCGATTCGATCGTCCGTTTCTCCGCAGGGCTTTTATCTGGTCACGGTCTCGGCTAATCGCGCCGCCGAGGTCTTTCAGCTCGCCCGGCGTTCGTCCGTCCGTCGAGGGGGTCTGCGGTGTCTCCAGATCTGTTTCCTCAGCGCAGGCTTATCTCCCCGCTGGTGCGGAGAGGGAGAATTTGCCGGTGGCAGCTCTTCAAGTGTAGTTCTCTCTACCTGGCACACAGCCAGACGTTTGTTTGGCGTTGGTGGGGGGGCTCTGGGGCCGGGCTCTAGGGCAGATGGAGTCGGGGGGAGGGGGGGGGGGGGGGGGGGGGTGATTGGTGGGGGTCAGACCTGTTCTTTTCCAGCCCTGAGAGACACCGTGGCCAACACCGGTCTTCTCTATTCAGACATGGCAGCTGCCTGTGTTTTTAATCAATCACTGTGCGCGCACACACACGCACACACACACACACACGCACACACACACCTGAACCTTCATTCCGTGTCATCTGCTGATGGGCTGGCTGGATGCTGGATAGTGTAGACCTGTTTTCTCTCATCACTGTGTAAGTGTGTGTGTGTGTGTGTGCGTGTGTGTGCAGACAGGCATGTGAGCAGGTATGTGTTTGACAAGTGACTGAAAGCTACCACTTTGTACTAAATAATTTTGCATGTGCGTGCGTGCGCGTCCGTGCGTGCGTGTCTACATGATGTACAGTACTGTATATATGCCCGTCTGTCAGTCAGTCTGATCTGTGTGTGTACAGTACTTATGCAGCCAGTCTGTTGAGGAGTGATTTCAGCTTCTCTTCTGTAACACCGTTCCCTTCGTCTTTCCAGTCGTTTCCACGCCTTCCGCCCATCTGTGTCTGTCTGTCTGTCGCCTGGTCCCCGGGGACGCCCAGAGAGCCAACCAGCACCTCCGTGAGCTGCGCTTTCTGGAGGGATGGAGGGTTATTTGATAACCATGGTGATAGGAAGCGATTGGTTCCCACTGGGGTGAATCAGTGGTCATATCACACCTGATCAACAGCCTACAGCCCTGTGTGTATGTGTGTGTGTGTGTGTGTGTGTGTGTGTGTGTGTGTGTGTGTGTGTGTGTGTCGTGTGTGTGTGTGTGTGTGTGTGTGTGTGTGTGTGTGTGTGTGTGTGTGTGTGTGTGTGTGTGTGTGTGTGTGTGAGAGAGTGTGCTCTTGCTCTGTGACCTGCGTGTGTGTGTGTGGGCGTATGTAAATTGGAGAGTGAGATTTCAACAATGCAGGGTTAATTACTATGTGTGTGTGTGTGACTCTCATGCTAAATTCATATGACTGTGTCAGTAGCCTAAGCAGCTAGCTGAGCAGGTTACCGTTCTACCCGTGTGTCATGGAACTGTGGCTGGACCCTTTCCTGGTAGGTTAGCTTTCCTGGCTAGCAGAGTAGGCTGCGGTAGTACTGTTCTGTGCTAGCGTGCTTTCAGTAGCTAGCGTGAACATGCCCAGGCTAGGGAAAATCACACCAGCTGGGGTGTTATACCTAGAAAAGCTATCGAGTAGGCTATTGAAGCATAGGCCTCTGTTGGTCCCTAGTTAGCTCAATATCACACCATATAGCAAATGCCACTATTAGTCGACTAAACATTTAAGCTAAATAGGACAGCCTCCTGTAGGATGGTTTTGTCTGTCTCGTCTCGCAGGGTGTTAGGAGCAGCTAGCCTGGCTCGTGTTATTAGAAGGTTTAGCTGACCCGTAACCTAACATTTCCCTACGCGATGTAACAACTTGGACCTGAACCTAACTATCTGCGTGTGTAAGACTCAGCCGCCTAGGGGGGCGTAGCTCTAGCTCACCAGCTGCCAGAAATCCAAGGTGAACGGCGGCGTTCTTCTCCTCTGTTCTCTGGCCAGCCCACACGCTCACGACGCTCTCCTCGCCCACACCGCTCCTCGTTTGTGCTCCGCTTAGTTGTGTTTTTATTTTGGTGGGTGCACCGAAGCCCCGAGCCCGATAAAGTAAATTCCTAAATGATGCCCAACTCTGTCCTTTCGTGATTCACAGGGTCTCTCTAATACCGGGTCTCTTGCCTAGACCGCCGGTAAAGACCGACTGCCATTGTCCTCTCCTGGCCTAAGTTATCTCCACTGGCATTTTTTTCCAGCTGAGGGCAGATGTGCTGATTTCAGCCCGAAACCACACCCCCTAATGTGATTATCAGCCTCTCCCTACCAATCCGCCTGTGTCAAACACCTTATCCCAACACAGGGATATCCTCCAAGTGTAAAAGTGTGCACTATACAAGCCTGTGTTGTTAGCATGGAGAGAGTTTGGCCCATTGCCTATGCGCTGGTGAATTACAAGGCTTCTGTCTGCTTATCGGACTATTGTGAAAGCCACCTAACTGGATTAGAGCGCTCCACAGCGGGGTAGGATGAAACACAGCAGAGGGACGCTGTGTCGTGTGTGTGTGTGTGTGTGTGTGTCGTGTGTGTGTGTGTGTGTGTGTGTGTGTGTGTGTGTGTGTGTGTGTGTGTGTGTGTGTGTGTGTGTGTGTGTGCGCGCCATCTAATTATCAGTGTGGTGCTTTCTGTGTGTGTGATAGTGATAGTGGATTTTAATGGTCTGGCATTTACACATTTCAACTCTTTTGAAATGTAATATCACTCCCAGCATAATACATTCTAGTTACTGTTCAGCAGAAAAAAAAGAGCTGCTCAGAAACGAATTGAAGCCTCGCGTAATTTCATACAGGACACGGGTCAGGCGCCTCAGCTGTGATCAGCTGACAGCCAGCTGAGCAATCATCTATTATCTGACCACAGCCCTCGTTCACAGCTAGGTGGTCTATTTAAACGACTTCCTGGTAGCCTACACTGCTCTCTGCTCTCGCATGATACGTCTTACCTGCTGGCAAGCTTGCCTCCGCCTCCCCTTCCTCCTCCCTCCTGATGATTGGGCGGTTCTGTCTCCGGGTGCGCCCGGTGGCCGATGTTCCGTGTTGCCGTACTGGGACTTGTGCGTGTTCATTGCTCTGTTGGCTATGTATCTTTTGCCCTCCCTAGGTACGTGCGTGTACCGGGTTGTACTGTAAGCTCCAGCTTGATTGATGTATTTTTTGTTGGGCCCGCTCTGTGTCCCCGTGGGGGGTTGGTAGCGCGCTCCCTGTTTTAGCTTGGCTTGCAGCTTGGCTAATCCAGGGAAGCATTTAGGGAGGAGCCATCAGCGCCAAATTTAACTGTATTCAATTTGTGGCAATAAATGGTTAATCAACCTCTGATGTGACTGTTCCTGAATGAATAAATTATTATTATAATATAAATACTGTATACATATACAGGTGCATCCCCAAAAAATAGAATATTGTGACAAAGTTGATTATTTTCTGTATTTTAATTCAAAAAGTGAAACTTTCATATATTCTAGATCCATTACACAAAGTGAAATATGTCAAGGCTTTTTTGTTTTAATCTTTATGATTGTATACAATACTTAGTTGGGGCTTCTTTTGCACAAATCACTGCATCAACGTGGAGCGTGCCATGGAGGCAATCAGCCTTGAAATATTTCACTTCATGTGTAATGAGTCTATAATATATGAAAGTTTCACTTTTTGATTTAAATTCCGGAAAATAATGAACTTTCCACAATATTCACATTTTCTGAGATGCACCTGTATACACCAGTTTTTATTAGTTTGTTGTGTTTGTTCACAGTCTGATATCAGGGTCAGTATGTACAGTATCTTTCCGAGAGAATATTTCCTGAATATTTCAAGATTTCCTCCATGCCGGTGTGGAGAAGAGAAACAGCATTGTCTGAGGATTGGCACGGTGTTCAGGGTGTGGTAGATGTTGCATCCAGGCCTGGGTTTTCCCTGGAGCTCCCAATCTCTCTGTTCTGTTCGTTGACTGGACCTCTGGCTGACATCCACTGCAGTAGTTGTAGCATATTGTTCTCCTGGGGGTGTGTTTTAGAAACCAGTCAACCGTTGATGTGCTGTAGAAACGTCTCATTTAAGTATGCTGTCAAAGTTTGGGAACACATCAGAAAACAGATCACGACGGTACACTTTAGATGACTAACTGAATCTTTCTTCCTTGTTCTGTCTCTTGTTCTCTCTCTCGCTCTCTCTCTCTCTCTCTCTCTCTCTCTCTCTCTCTCTCGCTCTCTCTTTCTCTCTCTCTCTCTCCTCCTCCTCCACCAGTGAGAGGTTCTTTGTGAAGCTGAATAAGAGTGGCGTGCCCAAGTCTCCAGAGAAGACGGAGAGACAGTGCACCCTCTTCGTGGTGAGTTCTGAACTCTTAACTGTTCTCCGTTGGACTCCACTGATCTCTGCTAATGTAACCTACAGAGAGACTAAACCTGGATATCTCTCCATGACGCGTCCAAACAGGATCTGGGGAGCAGCGACCTGAGGAAAGACGTCTATATAGTCGTCCACATCATAAGGATAGGTGAGAAGTCAACTCTTTGTTCCTGCTGAAGGGGTGTGGCGGTCCAGAGATGGACAAGTGTCCGCAGTAGGGCTGGGTTTAAAAAATCGATTCATCGATTCTGAATCAAATGATTCAGAATCGATTCATGAATCCCAAAATCAATCTTTTATTTAATGAATGAATTAATAAATGAAGGAATGAATAGTTCATTAATTCATTTAATGATTCATTCATTCATTCATTTTTGGAAATCAGTATCGATCCCCAGCCCTAGCATTGATGTGTTGCATAACTTGGCAGTCATGTAATTAAGGTTACAGCTAAAAAAAACAGGTTTTAGTAACACTAACCAAATTGATATTGAATCGAATTGAATCGTGAAAATCAATTCTGAACCTTGTGAATCGGAATCGAATCGATTCTTGAAATTTGAATCGATACCCAGCCCTAGTCCGCAGCGAGGACGGTCCCCCGGGGGAGAGGGACAGCGTAGTGCGTCTTATTTTGTTAGAACCGTCTTTTCTATTCACTTGTGTTTCTATCTGATCTGTCCTCTAGCCTTCAGAATGGGCGCAGCGCTGCGTTTTATTTGTGTTGACCTAACACATGTTTTTCGGGGTGGGGTGGGGTCCAGGGCGGATGGGGGCAGGGGAGAAGAAGAACCTGTCCACCGTCCAGTACCGGCGTCCGTTCGGCTGCGCCGTGGTCAGCATCGCTGACCTCCTCACCGCCGACTCCAAGGACGACCACACGCTCAAGGTTTACGCGTGAGTCTCCGTGATAAACCAACGGGGGGCTCTGTGACTGACCCCTGACCCCTTGGAATGCTAGATTTATGATGCCATAAACCAGATTGGAGCTGCCGTAGCGCCTTAGAATGCTTTTCTAGATCTGGCAGGGCTGGATAAACAGAAGCAAGTGGTGTTTTTTTTATAGAAGTGGTCGGGTGGAGTTGACTGTGTCTAATACACTCTTCACACACTTTCATTCGCACCACTCAGTCACGGTCAAACATGACTCAGTGCTGTTATGGGCTGATACAGGCTTTTACACGATCCAGCTGTTCCATAGCGACACCGTCTCACTGACACAGACACTGTAGATATGGCTGCTACTGTAATATAATAATAATAACAACTTTATTTGTATAGCACCTTTCATACAAATACATGCAGCTCAAAGCACTGTAGGTTTATAAGCACCATACTGTTCTATTCAAACAGATGTCCAGAGACTTTCTGACCAGTCCCCCAGTAGAAAAGGCCAGTATTGCCACAGTAACGGTTTGACCTAGATCTCTGCCGGACCAGGCCAGACAAACCGATTTAGCACAGAGAAAGTCTCCCTCGGACATTCCAGGGAGATTGGCTGGATTAGAATAGAAACACTCTATTGTTTCTGGAGCGGATTAACATGCATAGATACCGTGTAATGATATGATGACGTTTAAACGTGAGCCGTTCAGCTACGGCTTTGAACATCAACTGCTTCCATTACGACGACTGATCCCGTGTTTTGCATAGACCGTTTTTACAGTGGGTTATGTGTACTGTACTTTATATGGCCTGGATTAAAGGTGACACGTTGCACATTTTTCTGTGTGTCCTGTTCCAGATATAGGTTGACTTTTGGGTTGTGTGTGTGTGTGTTTTCTGTTGCAGTTGTAACACTGAGAGTGAATGGTACCAGATTCATGAGAATATCATACGGAAGGTCAACTCTAGATACAACTTGTCTGGTTCCAACACGGGTGAGCAACACACACCTCACACACCTCACACCTCACACACACCACACACACCTCACACACCTCACACACCACACACACCTGACACACCTCACACACACCTCACACCTCACACACACCTCACACACCACACACACCTCACACACCTCACACCTCACACACACCTCACACACCACACACACCTCACACACACCTCACACCTCACAAACCTCACACACCACACACACCTCGCACACACCTCACACACCACACACACCTCACACCTCACACCTCACACACACCTCACACACCACACACACCTCACACACCACACACACCTCACACACCTCACATACACCACACACCTCACACACACCTCACACACCACAGACACCTCACACCTCACACACCTCACACTTCACACACCTCACACACCTCCTACACCTCACACCTCACATACCACACACACCTCACACCTCACACACCTCACACACCACACACAGTTCACACACCTTACACACCTCACACACCTCACACACCTCACCACATCTCACACACTTCACACTGTCTCCAGCCTCGGTCAGATACCCGGGCATCTTTCTCCACACACAGTAACCTCATCACAGTTCACTAACCTGACCTGACCAGCCCCATTCATCTGTTCACTGGGTCTTAGCAGGTGAGCCTTAGCCGGTTCGGTGGTCATGGTTTGGATTGGGACTAGGAAAAAAAACGCTCAACAGTTTCAGACAGTTTATCCGATACAGTCAGGGGGAAACAAGCCATTAAAGCTCATGAATCATTAAATGTCATTCTGCTCATTGGTAATTAATGAGTGAGCCACTGTGGGTGATCCAAATCTCCCATTTCTTCAACTCATTAGGAAGCTGGTAGTCACAGACACAAGCCTCCGCATTAGTCTGGCTGTAGAAACAACACATTTCAGCTTGTGTTGTATTCCGAAAAAAAGATGTTAAGTTAGTTAAAACCACATTAGGTTTGTTTGTTTGGTCAGTTGTTTCCAGTCATCTGGATTACTGAGCTTGTGTCTGGGCTGTTCCGAACATCCAGCTCAGTCCATGGCAGCCTCCCCGGCAGGCCTCAGTGGCCCAGAATGCACCAGGCCGGTATAAATAGCTAGATCATCTATTTAAGACAAACCTCAGCAATTCACCATAGCAACAAGTTGCTGAGGATTAGAAGGCAGGCTTTCACAAGGATGAACAGTTCATAGGTCTGACTGTTGGAGGAGGCTTGTATAAACTATGCAGACCTGATACCTGTAACAGTAGGCATTTTTAAACAGAGCTTCCACAAATTTGCTGCAAATAGGTCCCGCAATGGAACATCAATATCTGCGCTCGGCCCATTTAGATAGAGATGTAATATTTCCGTGGCAGCTCTTGGTTTAGATAGCATTCCCCCCCTCCGCATTTAAAAGAGGAGTGAACAATCAGCAGTTCTTCAGTAGTCTTCCGTGTTGGCGGAACATACCATTCAGACGAAAAGGGGAGTCGGGCCGTTGCGGGAATATCACGACCTCAAAAGACGGAACGAAAGGGAGGAGAATCTGTTACACCAATCCGTGTCTGTTCAATTTAGACCAATGGCGAAACGTACGATTGGCGCAAGTACTACGTCTTAACAAGTCTGTCTGAATGGCCCTAGTGTGTGAGGTGTGTGTGCGTGTGCGTGTGCGTGTGTGTGTGTGTGCGCGCGCGCGCGCTCGTGTGTGTGTGCAACTGTGTGTGCTGGCGTGAGTGAGTGTGGTTATAATTAGATGGATAATTCATTAACGGAGGTCCTTTTCTTGGCGAGAGTCATCTCTCCATTCATTCAGCATGTTAGCACCGGCCATGTTGACTGGGTGTTTTTCTCCGAGTCCTCACACCAGAACCAAGAACTGAGAACAGAGAACAGTCGGATTAAATAATTTCCATACAGAGTCAGTCTCTGAGGCAGATCTGCAGGGCTTCTGCATTCCCTCGAAAAACCAGTAATTCCATGAGGTGCACAAGTCTTGGATGTTTCGTAGTTTTTTATTTCATTTTAAATAATTCTCGAATCAAGAGAGAAAGACAGAGAGAGCAAGAGAGAGCGTGTGTGTGTGTGTGTGTGTGTGTGCGCGTGTGTGCATGCATGCGTGTGTGGGTGGGTGATGGAGAGATGAGAGAGAGAGCGAGAAAGTGAAGGAACACATCAATTATGATGATTGACACAAAGTAATTTAGCATACCTCAGGAACCGCGCCACTTTATATGCAGTTCTTGCTGGGCTGCGAGTTGATAACAATAACAAAAGCACCCCCCCCCCCCCCCCCCCCCCGCTCCAAGAGATGGCGGCATCCGAGTTTCTCAATCAGAAAAGTCAAATTAAGGGCGGCACGTAGCTCAGGAGGCAGAGAGGTCGGCTGGGGATCGCAAGGTCCCTGGTTCGATCCCAGCCTCAGGAGTGTGCAGAAGTGTCCTCGAGCAAGACACTGAACCCCACACTGAACCCCACAGACACTGAACCCCACACTGAACCCCACAGACACTGAACCCCACACTGAACCCCACAGACACTGAACCCCACACTGAACCCCACAGACACTGAACCCCACAGACACTGAACCCCACACTGAACCCCACAGACACTGAACCCTACAGACACTGAACCCCACAACCCTCACGTGCAGCTCAGAAGTCCCCTCCCAGCAAGGAGGTCTCCGGGCCTTTTTGTGCGGAGTTTGCATGTTCTCCCCGTGTTCTCAAGGGTTTCCCCCATAAAGAGATCAATAGAACAGATCGCTAACGCTGTCCGTCCCTGGTGAAGACGGACAGGAGGACTTGGTTGGTCCCCGGCTGCCCACTGGCTGCTCCTGGCTGCCCTTGGGGGAAGGACGTCAGGATGGGTTAAGAGCAGAGAGGAGTTTCTCGGTGGATGCTCCATTTGTGTGTGTGTGTGTGTGTGTGTGTGTGTGTGTGTGTGTGTGTGTGTGTGTGTGTGTGTGTGTGTGTGTGTCTGTGCGTGCGCGCGTGTGTGTGTGTGTGTGTGTGTGTGTGTGTGTGTGTGCGTGTGTGTGTTTCACCACCTACACCGTGTGATGTGCCGCCTCTCACCGCGTGACAAATAAACATGTTTGTTGTTGTTTGTTAACTGCGATAAAAGTGAACCTGGGCATTGGATAGGAAACAATCATCCTATGCAGTGATATACATTCACCTGTGTTTTCTTCAGCTAGTTCCTGACGGTGAATCAAACAGCCATAATATTGACGATGAACCTCCTGCATCATCGTTATCAGAGGCTGAAGCCGGTAGTCTGTTGTGCAGCCGGTTGGCGGTTGATCTGGGCCCCGAAGTCGATTCCAGCTTGGGGCCCCCTGAACCCTGGAGCCGGCCCTGTGTGTATCAGGTGCAGAGTAATACTAAACGTCAGACGTCAGGCTGGATAAGAGGTACAGTAAGATGTAAACTGTGTGTTAAGTGGCGAGGAGCATGGTACTGATACTGTGTCTATATGGCTGTCAGGATTCTGTGGAAGAGATTGTTCTGGTCTGTGATAGGCTGAGATTGATGATGATGGAAGAGATTGCTCTTGTCTGGGATTGGCTGAGCTTTATTTAGCTGGGACTGAGGGTAACCATGCAGATGATGAAGCCTTGACAACGCAACGGACGGTTGCGCACCAGACTTCGCCATTCTGGCAGTTACATAAGATGATGCAGACCTTCATGCATCACTGTTGAGAAGGGAGGCAGGCCTGTACTTTTAGTGGATTTTGGCCAAGCTGTTGTCGGACACGTAGTTTGAAATCGGTCATGTACTGCAGTGTGGTCAGGGTTGGCGTGTCACGCTCGTGCACGCACACACACACACACAGATGATTAATGGGGAGTTTATGTTTCTGCCGTGATTAAACTATTCTAAAGTGGTCGATGCGTCTGAGGGCAGTGGGGGTGGTGTTTATCAGCTAGAGCAATAGTAGCCATTGAATAGCTGCCATGTGTGAGTCATCGATCGCACTGGGCTAGACTCACCGCTCCCTTCAAATAATGAAACGGAGCAGTTGAAACCGCTACACACAGTAGAGCTGGCTTCCTTTCAACTCGACGGGGAATTCAATGTATGAATGTATCATATGCATTAGTAGGGCGATATATACCACAGTGCTATTCACAGAGTAAGCTAAATTCCCCGTCTAAATTCTCCCCTAAATTCATTAGGATATGATTCTGAAAAAAAAAACACTAGTTAACAGTGCTCGCTCTCTCTTTCTCTCTCTCTCTCTCTCTCTCTCTCTCTCTCTCTCTCTCTCTCTCTCTCTCTCTCTCTCTCTCTCTCTCTCTCCATGTGCTTCATGGTTCTCCCATGGTTGCTGTGGAGTAAGAACCTTTATAAGAACTTGAGGAGATCTCTTCTTTATTTTGAGGAGGTAGAGAATAACAACTTCTGCTGTGAAGAAGTACTGGTTTACCAAAATCTCTACGAAACAGGAACTTTCAGTAGAATCCAAACCACCTAAAAGCTTAAATCCACCACCACTAAATCTCGATACATTACAACTTCTCCACTCCTTCCAGGAATCGGTAAAGACTAGTTCCCATTAAAGCAGAGGCTGTTTAGGGCTGTTTAAGGTTAGGGTTTACCGGTGAATGGCCCGTTAATATAATTACACTACATCTCTGTCTGTCAGTTTAACCAGCCGACCTCTAACCGCCACCATTACACCTGGGACCCAAGGACATTTTTACTCGGCTACACTCACCCCACACCACTGGGCACCCGGGTCACGGCACCAATGTAACCCATGTGAAAGGCTTGCCCAGGGCGGGATTCGATACCACGCTTCTACGAGCTCTCCCGCTTGTGAGTCGGACACACTAAATGTTGTCGTCAAGAGGAACGTCCCACTTGGAGAGACTGTTAGTGCTCCTTTAACCTCTAACCGCCATCATTATACTTTGGACTCAAGGACATTTTTACTTGGTTACTTCAGCGTTGATGGGAACTAACCATTTCCTTTAGGAATCCCCCTCAGTTATTCCATTTGCCTTGTTTCCTGTAGTGATGCATGGTGGGTAGGGTTAGTTCAGCAGCATATCAGACTCAATGTGGTGATGTAGTACCTTGCATAATTAAAGGCTTTTCAATTCATTAAGCTTCACTGTCAGGGGAACAATTAAAATGGAGTGATGGTGTGTGGTTGCTGGGCCTTTCTTTCTGTCTGTGTGTGTGTGTGTGTGTGTGTGTGTGTGTGTGTGTGTGTGTGTGTGTGTGTGTACAGTATGCGTGTTTGTCTGAGTGTTTGAGTGAGTGTGTATGTGTGTGTGTGTGTGGTGAGAGCCCCTGCTGTGTGTGTGTGTGTGTGTGTGTTTTCCTCCCAGTGAGCTGCCCTGCTCCTGGCTTCTCTCCAGGAGGCTGCTATTAACAGCCAATTAGACAGGGAGAGATGCTGCTCTGCCCTTCTCACTGAGGCTGAGTGATCTGGGAGGGGTGGAGGGGTGTGGGGGGGTGTGGATGGGGGTGGGGGGGGGTGGATGGGGGCAGTGGCGCCGGCAGGATTCTATTTCAATGTACTCACAGACAGCAAAATTCAGGTTCCCTCCAGGCCTCAATATTCCATTATTGGTTTGGTAGGGTAGGCTACATATGTCTGCACATATTCAGTCCAAGAGCTGATGACTAGTAGTCACGTAGATGTATTTTGCATGTTAGAACTTTTGATGCACGAGCACGTTGATTTTTGAGAGGCTGTATGGAATAGACAGCCTTTATTACCAAGTCTTTCTCGTTCAAGCAGGCTACATATTCGTACCTTCAGTGGCATTTTTCGTTTTTCTGCGCTCTATTATTTATTTATATATTTATTATTATTTATTTATTAATTTCCGTGTAGAGAAATTGAACATTTATTTATTGTTCTGAATGGATGAACATTCCATTGAACTGTCTAAAGAAAACATGCGAGTTGCAGCTCTCTGCTGGACATGCCATTGATGTTGACTTTGATATGAACACATTTATTAATAAAGATACTTCATGTAGTCCTACATTTGACATGTTATAAGAAATAAAGTTGTTTTAACTCTCCCGGACACGTTTCGTATCGATGCCACAAGCAACAGCATACTCGACCCTAATGACGAGTTTGATCAATCATTTTAAACGTGTATCCCAAGTAGGCTATTATGCACATTTTGCGTGCAGTCTGGGTAGGTTATGCAGGCAATATATATTTGTTACAAATACAACAAATAGGGCTAGGCCATATACATATAGGCCTACCGAGACTGAGATAGGCCTTAGGAGTGAAAAATGCGGGGGTGAGCAAGAGAGATTAGGCTTAATAATAAATGTTTGTTGTTTTGCATAAACATTACTGTTCTGGGTTTGATGACTGATGTATTTTGCGTTACCTGGTGCATTTAAAATACTCTTTCAGCTTCTCATCTCCCTTTGCACGATATTCCAGAAGCGTCTGAAAATTACTGCGCTCATCTGTGTGGCCCCGAATGGGTAGGCTATGTTTTGCTGTCCACAAACAGAAATTAGCTCAATGACTGCTTTCAGTCCATATTTGTTGCGCTCTACTGCTTGTTGGTGTGAGCAATCTAACTTTGAATAGATAGACTGGCTCTTCCCCAAAGCAACATCGACAAATTCACCTGCGCACAGTTGGGCACTATGGTGAGCTGGTGTTGCCAAGTGTCTCGAAACTATTTTCTTTGCATTACTCCAGTCAGTAAGTGGCTTCGTTCTCAGAATCGTGTCTCCTGAGGAGAAAAGCATGCAAGCCAAGGGTGGGGTGGAGGGGTGTGGGGGGGGGGGGGGGGGGGGTAGAGAAGGAGTCAGAGAGAGATGGAGAGGGAGGGAGAGAGATGGAGAGGGAGGGAGAGGGAGATGGAGAGGGAGAGGGAGAGGGAGTGAGAGAGAGATGGAGATGGAGAGGGAGTGAGAGAGAGATGGAGAGGGAGGGAGAGAGATGGAGAGGGAGTGAGAGAGATGGAGAGGGAGTGAGAGAGATGGAGAGGGAGGGAGAGAGAGATGGAGTGGGAGGGAGAGAGAGATGGAGAGGGAGTGAGAGAGAGATGGAGAGGGAGTGAGAGAGAGATGGAGAGGGAGTGAGAGAGAGATGGAGATGGAGAGGGAGGGAGAGAGATGGAGAGGGAGTGAGAGAGATGGAGAGGGAGGGAGAGAGAGATGGAGAGGGAGGG
>NC_140246.1:12533089-12540589 GCF_949987555.1 Borostomias antarcticus
AGAGCTGTTCTAGAGTGGTCCTAGAGATATACTAGAGTGATCCTATGGTTGAGGTCCTTGAGCTGTTCTAGGGTGGGCCTAGAGTTGTTCTAGAGTGGTCCTTGAGCTGTTCTAGGGTGGGCCTAGAGTTGTTCTAGAGTGGTTCTTGTGCTGTTCTAAGGTGGGCCTAGAGTTCTTCTAGAGTGGTCCTAAGGTTGTGGTCCTAGACTTGTTCTATGGCTGCTCTAGAGTGGACCTAGAGCTCTTTTAGAGTGGTTCTAGGGCTCTCCTAGAGTTGTCCTAAAATGATCCAAGAGTTGTTATAGAGTTGTCCTAGAGCTGTTTGTGGTTCTGAGGTGTGCTTGTTCTCCAGGTTTGGGACTCGTATTTCTACCTCTCTGTGATCTTCATCAACCAGCCCTGCTTGCAGCTGGAGGCCTTCTCTCCCTCCAAGAGGAAGAAAGTGCTGGAGAAGTGAGTGGCACGCACACAAACATACACACACACACACACACACACACACACACACACACACACACACACACACACACATACACACACGCACACATACTCACTCATGCACACACACACACACACACACACACACAAACACACACACACACACACGGCCACGCCCCCAACCGTGTTGTCTCTGTGTGCAGGTACGGAGACATGAGGGTGATGATGGGATGTGAGATCTTTAGCATGTGGCAGAACCTGGGTAAGATACTGCTGCTCCACTCTCTTCTCTCTCTCTCTCTCTCTCTCTCTCTCTCTCTCTCTCTCTCTCTCTCTCTCTCTCTCTCTCTCTCTCTCTCCCTTCACATATCTGTGGTTTCATCTTAACAACAGTGTTGACCTCTTTTATATCCCTCCCTCCTCTCTCTCTCTCCTCCCCCCTACCCTTCCTTTAACCCCCACCCCCCCCCCTCCAGGGGAACACAAGTTGAACTTCATCCCGGCCATGATCGGTCCGTTCCTCGAGGTGACTCTGGTTCCTCAGCCGGACCTGCGGAACGTCATGATCCCCATCTTCCACGACATGATGGACTGGGAGCAACGCCGCAGCGGCAACTTCAAACAGGTGACGAGGAGGGGCATACCATACCTGACCTGACCCCTCCTGTCCTCCTGCGACCACCAATGCCCCCCCTAGTGGCGGCCTGTAGCTGGTGCACCGCTGGGACTGCTGGCGGAACTCTCGTACCCTTAATGCTTTGATGTGGTTGAACCCTCGTACCCTTAACGCTTTGATGTGGTTGAACCCTCGTACCCTTAACGCTTTGATGTGGTTGAACCCTCGTACCCTTAACGCTTTGATGTGGTTGAACCCTCGTACCCTTAACGCTTTGATGTGGTTGAACCCTCGTACCCTTAACGCTTTGATGTGGTTGAACCCTCGTACCCTTAACGCTTTGATGTGGTTGAACCCTCGTACCCTTAACGCTTTGATGTGGTTGAACCCTCGTACCCTTAACTCTTTGATGTGGTTGAACCCTCGTACCCTTAACGCTTTGATGTGGTTGAACCCTCGTACCCTTAACGCTTTGATGTGGTTGAAGCCACGTAGCCTTTTGTCGATTTGTAACGTGAGATGGTCAGTTTACCGCTGTCGCTCTTTCAGCCGTGAACCGGCTGTCAGTAACCCTGTCTGTCTGTCTGTCTGTCTGCTCTCTGTCTGTCTGTCCATCCTTCTGTCTTCTGTCTTCTGTCTTCTGTCTTCTGTCTGTCTGTCTGTCCCCTCAGGTGGAGGCCAAGCTGATAGACAAGCTGGACAGTCTGATGTCGGAGGGGAAGGGAGACGAGACCTACCGGGAACTCTTCAACAGCATGTGAGTCTCACTGTGGGATGGATGGATGGAGGGAGGGAGGGAGGGAGGGAGGGAGGGAGGGAGGGAGGGAGGGAGGGAGGGAGGGAGGGAGGGAGGGAGGGAGGGAGGGATGGATGGTTTGGGGTTGAATTGATGGAGAGGGTTGTGGTATACAAGTATGGCTGGTAAGTATAGTTGAGTTCTTTAGTGGTTTAGAAGTACGGTTGGTAAGTACAGTATAGTTGAGTTCTTTAGTGGTTTAGAAGTACGGTTGGTAAGTACAGTATAGTTGAGTTCTTCAGTCCAGCTCCTCTCATCATCATAGTCCTCATACCCTCTCAGTGACAGCTCCTTGTCCAGGTTGGTCGTCCTGCATGTTTCATGTTGCTACCGTGTGTGTGTGTGCCGGTGCGTGTGTGTGTCCCTGTTCAAAGTCCATACATCATAGCAGCCCATTCTGTCACACACCAAGGATAGTCCGTCACACACAGGGATGTAAGAGAACGTTCCGGAAAGACCAGGTTACGAACATTCGGAGTGTTCTAGAACGGCCCTATTAAGGGGTTTATGGGAAGAATGTTCCGTAGAAAACGTGCGTGTGTTCGTTGGGCAGCGCTGAGGACCGGGCACTGTTCTGTCCCTGATAAGAGCCAGCTCATATGTTCTGTAGTCTCGCGATACCAGACTTAAGAGATCTCCCCCTCCAAAGGTCTGGAGATATCTCTACTGAAAATGATCGCTTGAATCAATTAGATCAATACAATCAGATCAATACAATCAGAGCCACTGCCTACATCTCCAATAAGGTAACCGGAAGTGATGTCATCCAGTGGAGTGGAGAATCAAAACAAACAGAACATTCACCGCCCCATAAGGAAGGGCCGCCCTAAAGATGTCGGATTGGCTCTGAGATACCGTTTTTTATTCGCAAATCGTTTCGACCATCTCTTGTAACGAAACGTGGACGAATGTCTTCAGTCTCTAGTTGAGCGCGGCGTTTAGAGACTGACTCGTGAGTCTGTTCTGTCGCTGATTAGGGCCAGCTGGTATGTCCGTCCTGTGGCTGTCCACTCTGCGATGTGTCACTCCTTCGCCCACTCGCGCTCCCTCACCATCACGCCAACATCCTGGTCCTAAAGTCCGACCACACTCATCTTTACAATGTCAGTTTACCACAGTAATCTGTGGTGGAGTCATAGAAAGAGATGCTGTCCAGCCTGTGTTGCTCTTTGCTATTTAAGTTCTCTGGTTTCTTTCCTGGTTTTCCTGAGTTGTTTCCCCGCTACTGACATACTAACCCTGACTGACCCGTGTGAGTGGGGGCTGATATTAATCTGATTAATATGAATTCTTCCGCCTATGCCTTCCTGGACTAGAATCCCTCTGTTTGGTCCATACCCTAGGTAAGACACTCTGCTCTCTATTCTCCACGTCTGTGTGTGTGTGTGTGTTTGTGTGTGTGTGTGTGTGTGTGTGTGTGTGTGTGTGTGTGTGTGGACTGTGGAGTCCAATTAGTCTGTCTACTGTAGCTACACCAGACGTGGCAGTGACAGATTAGAGGACAAGACAACAGGCATCTTTATCTTCATCAGTATCCTTATCTCTCTCTCTCTCTCTCTCTCTCTCTCTCTCTCTCTCTCTCTCTCTCTCTCTCTAGTCTGCTAAAGAAGATTGAGAGGGAGACCTGGAGAGAGAGTGGTATCTCCCTGATCGCCACGGTAACACGACTGATGGAGAGATTGCTGGACTACAGGTGAGTAGGAGTGCACGCATGCACGGACACCTACACACACACACACACACACACACACACACACACACACACACACACGCACACCTGCCTGTACCCAGCCCTGTCTCTCTCCCTCCAGGGACTGTATGAAGCTGGGAGAGGTGGATGGGAAGAAGATCGGCTGTACCGTCAGTCTGCTGGTGAGTCTCTCCGTCCGCCCGTCCGTCCGTCCATCTGTCCATCTAGCCAACAGAACAAAGCCAGCTCTGACGGTGAACCAAATGCCTTTGTGTTTTAACAACAGGCTCCATAAGAGTTATCATACCCTCCAAGCCACCACAAACACACACACACACACGCACGTGCGCACGCGGTTCTCCCTGTTACCATGCCAACCGGGAAGGCCTGTTGGCTGCTGTGTGCCTGTGCAGCGTAGCCTCCTACTCCCGGTGTGTGTAGCTCCAGCCCTGCTCCGCCTGCATAAACCCCCCCAGCGCCCAGACACGCCCTCTCCGCCTGGATAACCCCCCCAGCGCCCAGACACGCCAGATCTGCCTGGATAACCCTGCCCCCCCAGCGCCCTGAAACGCCCACTCCGCCTGGATAACCCCCCCCAGCGCCCAGACACGCCCCCTCCGCCTGGATAACCCACCCCAGCGCCCAGACACGCCCCCTCCGCCTGGATAACCCCCCCAGCGCCCAGACACGCCCCCTCCGCCTGGATAACCCCCCCAGCGCCCAGACACGCCCGTCTGTGTCTGTGTGGGCGGACGGTTCGCCGGAGAGCCCCCCTCTCTCTCTCTCTCTCTCACTCTGGCTTCCTCCCTCCATCCCTCCATCCCTCCATCACTCTCTCCAGAACTTCTACAAGACGGAGTTGAATAAAGAAGAGATGTACATACGGTACATCCATAAGCTCTATGACCTGCACCTGAAGGCTCAGAACTACACAGGTGTGTCCTTTGTGTGTGTGTGTGTGTGTATGTGTGTGTGTGTATGTGTGTGTATGTGTGTATGTGTGTGTGTGTGTGTGTGTGTATGTGTGTGTATGTGTGTGTGTGTGTGTGTGTGTGTGTGTGTACCCATGTGCGCGTGTGTGTGTGTGCGTGCATGTGACTTTTCTGTGTGAGTGTGCGTTTCCTAACTTGCATGTGTGTTTTGTGTGTTCTACTGTAACTGTGTATCTATATATACTTGTGTGTGTGTGTGTGTGTGTGTGTGTGTGTGTGTGTGTGTGTGTGTGCGCACTACAGAGGCCTCCTACACCCTGCTGCTGTATGACGAGCTGCTGGAGTGGTCAGAGAGGCCCCTCCGAGAGTTCCTCAACTACCCCATGCAGAGCGAGTGGCAGAGGAAGGAGTACCTCCACCTCACCATCGTCCAGAACTTCGACAGGGGCAAGGTGAGACCCCTCCCTCTCTTTCCTCCCTCTGCTCTCTCTCGTCTGTCCGGATCTCCATCCCCGGTATGTTCTCTCTCTCTCTCTCTCTCTCTCTCTCCCTCTCTCTCTCTCTCTCTCTCTCTCTCTCTCTGTCTCGCTCTCTCTCTCTCTCTCTTTCTCTCTGTCTCCCTCTCTCTGTTCTTTCCTTGGTCTCTCTCTGCTCTTTCCTTGCTCTCTATCTCTCTCACTCTCTCTTTCTGTATTTCTATCTTTCTACCCCTCTGTCCTTCATCCCTCTCTCTCCTGTCCTGTCCTCTCTCAGCCCTCTCCAGTGACAGTGGGATAATTGATACTGTTCATAGTAAAATCCATAACATCTGAACGTTCACTGTCTCCGATAATAATCAGGGCTCTTCAGAATCATTAAAAACGCTTTCTGTTGCCATCATTCTCTGTCCTATATTTCCCTGTCAATTCATGACCGCCATCTGGCAGAGCTGCTGCCTAGGGAATCGTACACACACCGAGAAATACAAAGCTTTTCAATTAATTAGCAAGATGGCTGGCTTCTGTGCAGCACCTGCAGGCTAGATTCGTCCGTGGCGACAGGTCACTACTGTCACCCAGTGGACAGAACAGTTACTGCAAATGTCTTTACAAAAAACGCCTGTGTCCTCAGTGCTGGGAGAACGGCATCATTCTGTGCAGGGAGCTGGCGGACCAGTATGAGTCGTACTATGATTACAGGAACCTGAGCAAGATGAGGGTGAGTCTCTCTTTCACACACAAGCACGCACAGGCCCGCGCGCACACACATGCGCGCGCGCGTAGAGATCAGGTGTGTGCGCTGTGTGTCTATCCCTCATTGTGTCCTTTCGTACTGTGTAACATCTGTTCCTGTGTGTGTGTGTGTGTGTGTGTGTGTGTTTGTGCGTGCGTGCGTGTGTGTGCGTGCGTCCAGATGAGGGAGGCTTCTCTGTACGACAAGATCATGGACCAGCAGCGCCTGGAGCCGGAGTTCTTCAGGGTGGGCTTCTACGGCAAGAAGTTCCCCTTCTTCCTACGGGTAAGACCACCTCTCACTCAGCGGTGGTCCTGAACCCTGCTTACGACCCTGCCGATCTCCTAATCCCCCAGTAAGAAGACGAGGCGATTGCCTCTGGGGGCTCAAAACAGGGTGGAGGTTCTGTCGCAATGGCGACGGTCGTCCACCAGGTGTCAGTCTAACCCTGCGATGCTGTGTGTGCTACCTCGGTGTGACGCTGCAGAATAAGGAGTTTGTGTGCCGCGGCCACGACTACGAGCGCCTGGAGGCCTTCCAGCAGAGGATGCTGAACGAGTTCCCGTACGCCATCGCCATGCAGCACGTCAACCAGCCGGACCAGACCATCTACCAGGCGGAGGCACAGTGTATCCTTTACACACACACACACACACACACACACACACACACACACACACATACAACAAACACTCACCCAAACAGATGTGCCTACTAGTGACTGTAGTATGTGTGCGTGTCTCATGCGTCTCGTCCGCCCGGTTCTCTCCTTGACTTCCTGTCTCAGACCTGCAGATCTACGCCGTGAGCCCGATACCGGAGAGCCAGGACGTCCTGCAGAGAGACGGAGTTCCGGACAACATCAAGAGCTTCTACAAGGTCAACCACATATGGAGGTTCCGCTACGACCGGCCCTTCCACAAGGGCACCAAGGACAAGGAGAACGAGTTCAAGGTGAGACGCCGGCAGAGAGGCGGAGCCACACGCTGGCGTATAGACTCAAACACGCCATCACCCCAGCTCTATGCTACAGTAGTGATCTGTCCTTCTGATGCTCTCTCTCTCTCTCTCTCTCTCTCTCTCTCTCTCTCTCCCTCTCTCTCTCTCTCCCCCTCTCTCTCTCTCTCTCTCTCTCTCTCCCTCTCCCTCTCCCTCTCTCTCTCTCTCTCTCTCTTTCTCTCTCAAACAGTGCAATACAATCAAACCCATCTAACGACAATTCAATGAATAATATAATAGCATGGGGAGCTGGTAATATCTTTTTTACAGATGTAGTCACTCTACGGAACTTATTTCCCTTATGACAGTCAACATATTTTGCAGCTAATAGTGCACATTGACTTCTCTCTCCACATAGATGCAGCGTTTTTGAGGATCAGGGAGATGAATAAACGTAGGATTTATCAGAGAAAATCTCTCTCAAATATTTGTTTCTCACAGTGTAGTAAGAATTGAGATTACCTCAACATCTCCCTGAATCCCCCCCTCCCTCCCCACCCCCTCCATCCCTCCCTCCCTCTCTCACTGTTGCTCTGTTGTGTCCTGTGTGGGCGTGTTGGTAGGCAGCCCAGCTCTGTGCCCAGGTGAGCTGTACCACGATGAATCATTCATGGTGACTCAGTATGACTAATTAAACTCAGGGCCTGGGGGACCTGGGCCCCCGTACTACCAAGCAATTTCGACCCAGGATAACTTTCCGCTGGCTCACTCAAGTAAACCAAGCGTCGGCAATCAGGGAGGCGGTACTACGTCGGTGGCCATCAACCTCTTCAGTATACCCAGCTGGTCCAATCTAGCTATCTAGCTATAAGTGTGT
>NC_140246.1:12545589-12550589 GCF_949987555.1 Borostomias antarcticus
TTAAAACAGGGCTAAACATTTTCCCTTTACTACTCCTTTAAGAGCAATTATAGCAAGTTGCTATGGATTAAAAGCGTTAAGCGTTAGCTAAATGACTGTAATGTACTGTAGTCTTCAGTCGGTAGGCGACAGGCAGAGTACCGTAATACACCTAATATGTGAGCCAGGATATGTTTGTAGTCCCCACAGTGAAGTTTCGGTAGAAAATATGCATGGCAAGAAAATGGCACGAGGCGTGCTGCGCATGTCGAACCCGCTTCCTCAACACCCATACGACGAGCAGACGCTTGATCGAGATGTCGACCCGGGGCGCCGCGTTTTGTGCGGACCCCCGTTGAGGCCGCGGCGTGAATATTAAGCGGGGACATGAAGCACGTCTCATTCCTCCTTCCCCAGGCTCACATCCTGGAGTACGGCCTGGCCGTGCACGAGAAGTTTGTCCCGCAGGATATGAGACCTCTGCACAAGAAGCTGGTGGATCAGTTCCACCTCATGAAGTCCAGTCTGGGTATACAGGTAAGCGGGGGGGGGGGGTTCTGCATGTGTACTACTGTGTTGGTGCGAGTTGGAAGTGGTGCGCTGATCACGAGCGCCTCCTCCTCCTCCCCTCTGACCCGACCCCAGGAGTTCCCCGCGTACGTGCGCGCCAGCCCCGTGCACTTCACCAACGGGAGCCCGCGCTCCTGCCGGACCTCGGTGCCCAACATCATCAGTCCAGACGGAGGGCGCGTGGCGGCCAGACGCAGGTGAGGAATGCCTGGCTTCACCCCTCTCTCTCTCTCTCTCTCTCTCTCTCTCTCTCCTTCCCTCTCTCTCTCTGTCTGGCTCTCTTTCTCTCCTTCCCTCTCTCTCTCTCTGTCTGGCTCTCCCTCTCTCTCTCTCTGTCTGGCTCTCCCTCTCTCCCTCTCTCTCTCTGGCTCTCCCTCTCTCCCTCTCTCTCTCTCTCTCTCTCTCTCTCTTTCTCATTCTCTCTCTCTCTCTCTTTCAATTCAATTAACTTCACTTGGCTTTTTTGGCATGAAATAGTCTTCATGTTGCCAAAGCAACATTGGATTTACAGAAGTAATTCTATATACACATGCACACTCTTAATACACAAATATATACACAGGTAATTGTATATAAACATATACACACATGCAATTACATTACACAGGTATACAGCTGCAGTTCGCACGTGAAATCATTCACACGCTTATAGATCCAGATCCAGTATATATACTTCCTATACATTCAATCCAGATCCAGTATATATACTTCCTATACATAAATAATTATCATTATTTAGGTTGCTGTATTATTAGTTGTTAATTTTTTGTGATTTGGGGGAAATAGCTTTGTATAAAGTTTTGGTTTGCGGATGGATGGATGGATGGATGGATGGATGGATGGATGGATGGATGGATGGATGGATGGATGGATGGAGGTTATTTATGTGTCACTCCTCAACACACACACATTACAATAGTATCAATAACAATGAAGGCATTGAGGACCACTCATGTAGAGTTATGGGACGCCATAAGCATAACCATATGTTATAATACTGTAAAAACATCACAATGTTACAATCAATGCAGACAAAAACATGAAAAGGAATTCATAGGCTCAAGAAGGACTGTCTTCTGTTAAGGATGAGATGGAAGGCTTTGGCACATTTGTTGATACAATGTTTACCAGCTAAAATTGTACACAATTTATTTAAATAATCAAAATCACTAAAATGTACATACAAGATTGAGAGGTGAAAAAACTGTTCCGAACGAATGTCTGCATTGAGTTCACAATGTAACAGTACATGGACTTCAGATTCAATAGAACCACTATTGCATAGGGTACAGAAACATCTATCAACTGGCGTGTTTGTGTACCTTCCAGTTTTTATCGCTAGAGGTTCAACTCCGCATCTGAATTTAGCAAAAGCACTCCTATATTGTCGTGACAAGTTACATGTGCATCTGGTTCTGTTTCAAAGACACTATTAAATAGGCAGTATGTGCGTCGTTTATTTCCCTCTGGTTTATTAATCAACTGGAGCCATTTCTCTTCCTGTGACTTTGACAGAGCGGTATCAAAAAGTCTTAAATCATCCCTTGAGTAGACTAGGCCAGGTGGGACATATGCAAATAACTAAAGAATGTTCTCACAGTGTACATATCATTTTTAACATTTGGCAAATGAGAAGCCCTTTGAAAAACCTGTCTACAAAATATCTGCCAGTTTTTGAAAATGCATATCTACTGACACTGCCGTGGGGTTATCCAGACCATATCTCCCTGTAAAGCACCATTTGGGGTATATTTACCAACTCCCAAATAAAACCTACATGCCCGGTTATAGACAGCATTGAGACAAGAATAGCTTTTAAAGCCCCAGACCACAGCAGCATATGTTAGGATTGGCAAAACCAGGGATTCAAACAGTTTAGTGTAGCATTTGACAGGAAAACTGCCCAGAGATTTGCATTTGGCTATGATTGCACCCAGAGCTCTACTTGCATGCATTGCTAAATGCTTGATGGTTTCATTATAATCTAAGAATTATCTCAGATATGTGTACTCTTTTGTCGTTTCCTGTGTAGAAGGGCCACAAGAAAAGCCGAACGTGGTTATCGGCATTGATGGATTTCTAAAATGCACCACTTTTGTCTTATCAACACTTTTGTCTTATCAATGTTTATGTCCAATTTCCATTTCTGACACCAGCTATGTACAAGGTTGATCATCTACTGTAGCTCCTCTTCAGTTTCAGATATCAAAACAATATAATCTGCATATAAAAGTATACTGTAGATGTGCATGTTGCATGTTGAGCTAGTTTCTACTTCCTGTGATGCACAATTTGAGCACAGACTTTCTTCTCTGGTGCATCTTTCTCTCTCTGTGTCTCCCTCTCTCTCTCTCGCTCTCTCCCTCTCTCTGCCCCCCCCCCCCCTCTCTCTCTCTCTCTCTCCCTCTCTCTCTGTCTCCCGTCCTCTATTTCTCTCTCGATCTCTCTGTCTCTTTCTGTCTCCCTTTCTCTATCTCTCTCTGTCTCTCTCTCTTCATCCTCCTTCTCCTATTGTCACTCTCCCTGGTGCGTGGCCATATGGGCCTAGGTGGGCAGGCTGGCACCCATGGTGAGCTGTGTGTGTTTACTGCCAGGACAGACTGTGTGTGAGCGTGTGTGCGTGCGTGAGAGAGAGGTCTTGATGTGCTCAGTGAACCTGCCACACTGTACCTTTAACATCCCACCTCCTCAAGCGTTAGGAAAGCAAACAAACACACCTACACACACACACACACACACACACACACACACACACCCACCCACACACACACAAAGATTCACTGAGCAGATCACACACAGCCGCAGTCTCCTGCAGGCACTTCTCCTCCCACAGAGTTGTAACTCTCCTCAGTTTGCCAATATCACTGTGGCTCACTGTTGCACCTGGAGTGTTTCAGAGAGATGATATTGCTGCAGTATCCTTCCCAAGCCCAAACAGGCTGTCCTTTTTTTATAGCACTCTCACAAACTTGATGTTTGCCTTTTGCTTAGCAAATTCTCCAAACTGACTTGTTCCTCCGTTTGTATTGTCCGTGTGTGTGCGTGGGTGTGTGTGCGCGTGCGTGGGTGTGTCTGTGCGTGTGTTTGTGTGTGTGTGTGTGTGTGTGTGTGTGTGTGTGTGTGTGTGTGTGGTAAGTCCCCTCAGTTATCCGGCTGTGAACCGTTACTCGTCGTCTTCGCTGTCGTCCCAGGCCTCCAACGAAGTGAGCAACATCACCGGTCAGTCGGAGAGCTCAGACGAAGTGTTCAACATGCAGGTATACACACACACACACACACGCACACACACACACTCCTACTCCGTGCTCTACTAGCCTAGCAGCTCCAACCGCTCTCTCTCCTCTCCCTCTGTCCCAGACGTGCTCCAGATATCTCTCTAGGTTGCAGAATGAGGGCTCAGCTCTGTGTTTACCCTCTGGGCAACCCGCTCTGTCTCAGTCTCCTCCTCCGTCTCACTGTGCCACGCTATTTTTCATTGTCTTGCTCTCTCTCTCTCTCTCTCTCTCTCTCTCTCTCTCTCTCTCTCTCTCTCTCTCTCTCTCCTTCCCCCTGACGCCTTCTCTTTCTCTTTAACTTATTTCTGCCCTCTCTATCTCCATGGTGACGCATGCGGCAGAGCAAATTATCATGATGTGATCAAGGACAATTTTTCTGATTTGATATAAGTGCTGCCTGATCCCACTTGATAGCCTGGATGTCAGACTTCCTCGCAAAACAAACAAACAGACAAAAAAAAAAAAAAAATTGATTAAATTCTCGACTTCTTAGCCTTGTGAGACCTTCCTGATATCTCGAGCTCACGTTCTTACTCATAAATCAGTCTGGATACTCTCAATGGAGAAAATGTTGAGTCCGATCGGAAAACGATCTCGCCGATCCGCGTTGTTTCTGAGGAATTTGAAATGGAAACAGCTACGCTGGCCGAGCTTATGACAGCGAGGAGCAGCTGAAGTTAGCGCTGATAAGATATGTTCAGATCGTTCATCCATTCACCTGCCAAGTAGTTTTGAGAGCGCCTGCCCTTTTCCAAACAGTGTCCAACGCAGAGATCCCATCTGGCAGCATCAGGTTATGGATTTCTAGCCACCCAGAACGTTTTACAGAAATTACAAAATAGTGGGCCAATCAGGGACTGTGTTTTAACTGCTGTTCTGCCCTCCAATTGGGACGCAGCCCTTGATTGGTGATGTGTGAAAATGAAAAACAGTCTCCCGAAGCAAAGAGCGTTAACACCGCCATAAGTGCAGTTATTGCACAAATTGACTCAACAATAACAACAATTAAACAAGGCACTAGCGTTTTCCCAGTTCTTCCAATTGCATTTGGCAAACATTTTGTTATGCTGGCTGGAGGGGTAGGTAAAGGGAAGTACTCTTGCCCACTGAAATCGTTCCAGGCGGCTACAAGCCCAGACTGTATCGCAGAAACCTTTCTATTTTTTTGCGAGGAAG
>NC_140246.1:12558089-12565589 GCF_949987555.1 Borostomias antarcticus
AGATGTCCTTTTCTCGTCCTCCCCCAGGCTGCTGTGCCGCCCTTCACCCCTTCGCCCACCGAGTGCCCGTCTGCCGGCCTGGTGTCCAACTCCCCCGTCCTGTCGGGCAGCTACAGCAGCGGCATCTCCTCCCTCAGCCGCTGCAGCGTGTCGGAGGCCTCTGGCACCGAGGCGCCCGCCGCCGACCACGCCCACCCGGCGCTGCCCAACTCCGTCTCGAGCGGGTCGGACGAGCTGATCCGCCGGGAGAACAAGACGCCGCCGCCCTACAGCGTTTACGAACGCAACAACCCCCGCCGGCCCGTGCTCCTCCCCCACAGCCTCTCAATCGCCCCCCAGGCCGACGCCCCTGCCCTGCCCCCCAAGCCCCACCAGCTCCGCACCGGCAGCATGAAGCTGGACGGCGCCACAGACGCCCGCAGGGCCGAGCAGGTCCCCAGGCCCAGACCCCTGCCCAGGAAGGTCTCCCAGCTATAGGGCCCAACGGAGGGGTGGAGGCGGGAGTCGGAGGACCAAGACTAGGGAGGGGGGTAGGGGGGGGGGATTGGAGGTGGACGGAAGGCGCACACTGGGGTGTTTTGCACTTTTTATTGGACACAAACTCACTCTCTCTCCTCGATTTTCTTCAGTTTGGGTCTAGCAGCCCCTCACCTCCCCTCCCCAAGGCAGACAGACAGACAGACAGACAGACAGACAGACAGACAGACAGACAGACAGACAGACAGACAGGCAGGCAGGCAGGCAGGCAGGCAGGCAGGCAGACAGAGCTTGTCTAAGAGTGAGGATCTTTCAATGTTTTCATTTCAGAGGGCATTGGACTTTCATTGTCATTCCGCACTTTTAGCTTCTAGCACACACATTAGGCCAGGTCACCATAGCAGGTATTACTTCATGATTACTGGAACATTCTAGAAAAAAATACATTTTGATAGATGTAATTATTCCAATATATGTATATATTGGTTCTATAATAAGTGTTTTGCCTTAAGTATTGGAAACAGAGTCTTTTTATCCGTGAGTCTTGCACGTTTATTTTTTTTCTATGGCTACAAGGTGCTGGAGGTGTGGCGTTTGCATTTCAATATATTGTGGTAGGTGGGGGTGTTCCCATGGTTACAGACACACTGGCAGGTTCACTGTAACCAGCCATTTGACCATGTCTTGTATTACTTAACATTGTGTTGTTCTTATACCTATGCTGTAACTACTATACTGTCGACATTTTATTGCTAGGTATTTTCACATATTGGTAGCGTGAAGTAATTGCATCGTATTGGAGTAGATTGTACATAGGTGTAAGAACAGCTCACCGTTAAGTCCTACCAAAAAGCCGGTATTGGAGAGGCTCATCTTAGATAGCTCTTAGATGTCTCTTCTTTATCCTTGGTCAGTAAAAGAAAATGCCTTTTCTACTGTGAGAGGAAAATTGGTGTGATAATGAGACACTCGACAATCCTCTCCTTCACAAAATCCAATCACATGAAAATCTTGACTTTCCTTCAAGTCCCTGGTCTGATTGTGATATTCCTCCTCTCCAGACGGACTCTCAGACACTTCCAGCCTGACCTGTAGTCTATAGCTTGACACCTGGTATAGAACTGGGGCATTTCCTGTTTGAGCTGGCCATTTCCTGTCAGAGAGTCGGCTGTGAACACACCCTAACCCTCCTGCATGAAATGTACATGTACAGCACGTGACTGGTGGATCTTTGGGGTTTACCAAGTATTGTGCCAAAGGATCTTGTACAGAATTCTGTCACGGAACTAGAACCTCTGGAATTAGAACCTGGATACTGAAAACTGGAACTCAGAACCGGAGTGACAAGCTTGGGCTTTGTATTCCTCGCCATGACAGTCCCGTTGCCTTTGAGGCTATTACATGTAATGAAATTGCGTTGCTGTATCTGAGAATGGCAATGCTGAACCACTGTCGACCTGAGCAGTGGTCATTTTAGACAAGCACAATTGAGATTGAATCAGCTGTTGTAATATGAACAGCAGTTGTGTTGAGAGGAACTCTAACGGAGCAGTTAGTTAGCTCTCCTCAGACCATCCCAGGCATTTGAAGTGCAGTGTGTCAAATTAACCAGATACCCTCGATCTCCGACTGCCAATCTTCAGACTGCCAGCACCCTAACAGTGCCAAGACGAGGGCTTGCCATACTACCGTAGAACCTTTTCCAAAAGCTCTAGAAACAGAACATTTTCATTTAACCCATGTGTAATCACACGTGTATAGTTGAGTAGGAGATGTTTGGTAGAGAGCCGGTTGGTTGACTGCACTGTATTTTTAAGTCCTGTTCAGCAGTGCTTAGACAGTGTTGAAATGGGTGGTGTTGTACGATGAGCATACACTGTTTTTGTAAAGTTTTAGCAGAAAATATTGATCCCATTTAATTCAGTGCAACGGTTTTTCAAAATTAACTTCAGTATTGTTTGTATGTTTCACTTTTTTATGGTTAATTTCCTTTGAAATCTGTTGTGAATTTTTGGGATTAAATATTCACATTAATCAGTACTTGAGAAATTGTAAATGATATAATGAGATTGTTGTAAGTATGCCAAATATAGAACCTTTATGTATTACAATGACTGTAAATATGGTGTTTTTAACAAAATGTAGCTATAACAAATTTACAGCTTTGAATGTTGAAACAGCAAATTATTAATATAAATGTCAACATTTTATGTTTTTGTGCGTGTAGTCAAACTAAGGAAATGCGTAACTACACCTAACACATGGACATGCTCTATGAACTGCCCTATGTAATAAAAACCATTTTGATCAAGCAGGCTGAGCATGACTTCATCCTATAGACACGGTAGAGCTCGGCGAACCCCAGGGAAAGCTGTTGACATAAATGATCATCTTCTAGCCCGGCGTCCTCAGCATTTAATCTGATCTGTGAGTGTAAATTAGACCTTCATATAGTTTCTGGGGAAGGGGAGAGGTGGGGATGGACGAATCAAAGAAATGAATCAGACCAGAAAGTATGTCCATCTATTTAGATGAATACACATTGTCCAGCATGAATCACATGCGTAGGTTAAGATAAAACGCAGGGCAGCAAATCTGAGTCATAGCCAGTAAGCAGTGTCCTCCAGAGAGGCTTGACATGTTGTTGAACTAGTGGTGTGTGATGCAATGAGACAACATACTCACAGGGGGCCAGATTCCCTTTAGTACCATGCAGCTAATTAATCAGCAACTAGATATGTTGGGGACAGCAGTTGGACCAGTGTTATGACTGGCACCTATATGCTACAGTGCTCCTGAGACGACTTAGGAAGCACCACGGCAGGTTTCCATGTTGCCTGACTTGACAGGATGCCTGACGACGAGTGAACGCTCTTGTCAGATAGCGACGTAATTACGGCGGTAAATTGA
This sequence comes from Borostomias antarcticus, assembly GCF_949987555.1. Taxonomy (NCBI): domain Eukaryota; kingdom Metazoa; phylum Chordata; class Actinopteri; order Stomiiformes; family Stomiidae; genus Borostomias; species Borostomias antarcticus. The sequence continues at coordinate 12,561,477 of NC_140246.1, forward strand.
CTGCTAATCATGTCAGAAAGGAATTCTGTTCTCTCCTCAAAGACTTCTCGGCACAGAGGGACATTTGGCGATTGCCGTGGGAGCGAATGCGCGTCTGAACGCCTTCCCGTCAGTTACTGGCCTCAATGGGCCTGTCAATCCTCCCACACTGCCTTTCTATGGGAGGGAAATTGTGCGCCTGTCATTCTAGGACACAAAAGAGTGCCGACGTCGTGCAAAGGGTTAAGCGTATGAAACGTTCGGGCTGAGACAAACCTTGGTATGATGGGTTATGTTAGCCTGGATGGCTTTATTAGAACAAGGACACTGAAGCTGAAAGGCACATGGAGTACTAGGGAATTCAATATTATCACCATGTGTGCCCTTCATATACTGTAGCACCAATACATACATATTCGAGTGCTTCAGTGGAGCTGAGCAGAACAGTTTAGCCCTCTTATTCTAAAGCTAAGCATCCTTCCTTTAAGAGCCTGGTAGCTGTTGCAGACGAATTAGCAGGGGAGGAAGCCGGCACAGGATTAATTTAAAGTCGCCTGGGGCGCCTGTTGGAGAACACACAGCCGCGGAGAAGCCCGGCATGTTTGTCTCTCTGGGTAAATCTCTCTGGGATCGGAAAGCTGGAGCAGCACCACAGGGAATGAATCGACTTCATTTCAGAGAGAGGAGAGCACAGGTTTCAAAGTAAACCTCAGAATAATAGGTATTCTATTCATCCTTTTTATTTCCTATATCAGCTTTGTAGCACTCCTGGCTGAAGGGGATTTCACCTGACAGCCCCCAGGGCTCTGGATGTTTGTCACTCCAGGATGAGTGAAATGTAATGTTTTCCCCAATGGAAGACTATTCTCAGCTGTGGAGGGATCTACCTGCTAGTTAGACTGCTGAAGGTTAGCAAAGAAGCAATGAGAGAGAGAGAGACAGATCTCTGCTTTCAACACCATCCTCATGCCCACAATGGATTATGTGCTCTCCCAGCTGCACCTGCCTGACTCTGCAGTACCTGCAGTTGGATCACCGACTTCCTGTCCAACAGCAAACGGCACGTGAAGATGGGCAAAAACATCTCTGACTCCAGGTCCATCAGCACCGGCTCTCCCCAGGAATGCGTCCTCTCCCCCCTATTCTTCTCCCTCTCCCTTCCTGGGTACCACATCTCCCAGAACCTAAAATGAGAACTTAACACCAGCTCCCTTGAAAAGAAGGCACAGCAGAGGATGTACTTCCTGAGGCAGCTGAAGAAATTCGGACTACCAAAGGAAATGATGGTACTCTGCACTTCCATCATTGAGTCCATCCTCAACCCCCCCCCCCCCCCCCCCCCTGACTCCCTGAGAGTGATTCTGTTGCATTGTATGCAGTTTTCGGCCTCAGTATGAACATTTTTACCCTTTGTCAAGTACTCTCCCAAAGTAGCTCGGAAATAATTACATGCCTTCACTTTCCAAAAACATGAAGTTATTATTCAAACGCTGCTGTTTCTATCCGTGGACAAAAAGAGGGAATGGCTGTTTCAGGTTAGTTCACTGCAAAAGGAGGTGCAGTGATCCTCTCATCTCCCCCGCCTCCTAGATCTGAGTACCCAGTTCTCCGCAGCTCTTTGGCTAGCATTAGTCCTCCCCCGTCCTCGACAGTGAGTCATCCTCCAAGGTTGTCGGTGGAGAGGCCCGTGTTTACCGTCCTCTCCTGCCCACTGAGAGCCCTCCTCCGTGGCCTCTTACAGTAAAACCCCCGTGGATTGGTAGCCTCCGGATGACGTCCGTATCTCAAAAGTGCATTATATAAATATTAAAATCGAAGCTCTGGGATGTTTACGCAATTGTATCCCTGCGCTGAGAGTGAACAGGCTGGTCCTCGTGAGGTCTGACACAGGTACCAGACAGGGATCAGCACTTGGTACTGCGACCCGCTGGGTCTGATCACCAGGGTCCGCTGTGCTTAACGAAGACATCGTTAGGTTGCTCTGCTGGAGCCAAGGCACCAACCAGGCAAGTGTGTGGCCCGAATCATGACCGCTGTTTTTCAATATGCTCCCCAAGGCTCCGCTCCTAGATTAACTCTCTACTCTGCTTCGATGGGAGTGGCAAAGGAGTGAGTGTGATAGTGAGAATGAGAGAGAGAGAGAGAAGGACGAAGCAGAGGGGTGATAGACATAGAGAGGAATCTATGTCTAGATTCCGAATACGGAGATATGGAGTGATAGAGAGAGTGGTGGAGGGAGAAAGAGACCCATAACGCACACCACCCAACCCTAAGCTATAGATCCCAAGTCTTAATTATACTCTCGTCAGGAGAAGTCAATGTGGCCCTCTAGGCTCTTGGCTCATGCGGACAGGACAGAGAGAGGCTTTACTGATCAATAAAGTCTTCACACCAGACCAGCTCAGACATGCTCCCTGCCATCTAGCTCAGTAGAAGCTGTACAGTATGGTTGGATGGATGGATGGATGGATATATGGATGGATGGAGGGAGGGAGGGAGGGGGTTTGGCAGTAATTTGCAGGCACTCTCGGGGTTTGGGTTTACTGCGTGGTGCTCTGGCCTCTTCCATCTGTCTCCATCTGCGAGCAGGGTGTGGGCGAGGCTCAGGCTCAGGCCAGTAGGGCCCCGCTAAGCACCAGCTGCTGGCCGCCCACTCACGCCTGAGACGCCCCGACACTGGCAGTGTTGACATGTTTACAGTACAGGGCATTTGGAAGCTCTTTTCAGCTTGGCTTGATGTCATCCATCCAACTAGCCTCTCTAACCCCTTTCCTCTCTCTCTCTCTCTCTCTCTCTCTCTCTCTCTCTCTCTCCTTCTCTCTTTCTCACTCTCTCTTTCTCCCTCTTCTCCCTCTTCTCTTTTTTTCACTCTCTCCATCACTCTCTTCCTCTCTCTTTCTTTCACTTTCCTTCTACGGTATCTCTCTCTGTCCCTCTCTCTTCCTCTCCCTCACTCTTTTTACCTCTCTCTTTACCTCTCTCTCTTTCTCCCTCTTCTTCTTCCTCTCTTTCTTTCACTTTCCTTCTATCTCTGTCACTCTCTTCCTCTCTCTCTCGCTCACTCTCTCTACCTCTCTTACTCGCTCTTCTTCCTCCTCTCTCTTTCTTTCACTTTATCACTATCACTCTCTTCCTCTCTCTCTTTCTCTCTCTTGCTTTCACTTTCTCTCTCTCTCTCTCCGTCACCTCTGTCTCTCTCTCTCTCTCTCTCTCTCTCTCTGTCTGGTGTGCATGTAACGGTGAGGTTCTTGTCAGTGCATGCCTGGTCATGTAGTACTGTAGCTCTGCATCGACAGCCTGGACGATAATCCTGCCAGACAGCTGCAGCCGGCCGCCCCGGGTGGAGGGGGTGTCCGGTCCGCTGTCTCTCCGGCGAAGCGGCGCTGTCCGGCCGGGCCAGACGGGGTCGCGGATCCCAGACAGATGCCGTCGCACCGCTCGTCACGCACCAGACCCCCGGCATGCTGTTGGCCTGGCTTGCCACGCGCCCTCGTCTCTCTCGCTCCGTCTTTGTCTCCCCAGCTCTCCAGCTCTCTCTCTCTCTAATTATCTCCATCTCTACCCCCTTTGTCTCTTTTTCCATCTCTATCCTTTGTCTGTGCCTCCCTAACTCTTTCTCTCTCTCTCTCTCTCTCTCTCTCTAATTCTCTCCATCTCAACCTTCTCTGTCTCTTTTTCCATCTCTGTCATCTCTCTCCGTCTCTCCAAATAGAGAGAGAGAGAGAGAGAGAGAGAGAGAGAGAGAGATGGAGGGATAAGGTGAATGAAGAGACTCGTGCAGCAGGCTTCATTTCCACGCCCACATCAAACAGTTATCTGTGAAAAGAGGCTGCACTCTCTCTCTCTCTCTCTCTCTCTCTCTCTCTCTCTCTCTTTCTCCTTATCTCCCCACCGGGGCAGGTCCTGACTTGTTTAAAGGACACCTTAAATGTCAGGGACGGAGGAAGGGAGGGAGGAGCCACGGGGTTCACAGGAAGTCTATCTCGAGCAGCGACAACAAACAGCATCTCCCGCTCGCCTGCTGCAAATGTTACTGCGATAAGAAGTCATGTGACCAGAAGACAGGCAGAGGGTGGCGCCACAGCGGAGGCGTTAAACAAACACATCCTATACGAGCCCCGTGAGCATGCGCGC
>NC_140246.1:12568089-12585589 GCF_949987555.1 Borostomias antarcticus
CGGCATGGTGAGAGCTCTCTCTCCCTTGGTGCCTATATCATCAGGACTTCATTGGCATTCCTCATGGGCAGACAGTATGCATGGCTGCTGGCAGCTAGATGGACAGTATGGACAATATGCATGCCCCCCCCCCCTTTCTTTCGGTCTTTCTTTTTACCTTTCTCACTCATTTCTTTCATCTGCGCTACCTTTTGCGTTTATCGGTGCCTTTACCTTTCCGCTTCCCTCCCTTTCCTCCACCCTCCTTCTCTCCTCCCCTCTCCTCTTCTCCCATCTCCTTCTCCCCTATCTTCTCCTTCTCTTCTCTCCTTCTCTCTTCTCCTCTCCTTCTCTCCTCCCCTCCCCTCTCCTTTTCTCCTCTCCTCTCCTCCCCTCTCCTCACTTCTGCTCTCCTCCTTCTCTCTCCTTCTCTCCTCTCCTCCCCTCTCCTCCCCACTCCTCTCTTTCTCTCCTCTCCTCCTCTTCTCTAGTAGTTGATTTATTATTCCGGTGTTTCAGCAGAGGCATCATCACAATGCTGCTAGATGCAGCGTGCAGCCAGGGCTCCAGTAGCTCCCGTGTCTGTCAGGCATTCGCTGCCAGCGGGTCCTCAAGTGCTCTTCACACTGCTCTTGCAAATTTCATTCTCAAAGTGCCACAGAGGATGAAAGTTACATCATGCCGCTCCCCACTGAGAGGGGGGGATTTTTTTTCTTCTTGTTTTCACTTTACTGTTTGGTGAAAACAGTGAAGTGAAAACAAGAAAGAATGTAGTAGCAGCCATTTTGAGCGGTTCTATCTCGTGGAGCTCCGCCCCCACTGGGCTAGCTCCTATTGACTTGGGAAACCTAGCCAGCTTCAATTGACTGAAGAAAAAAAGACATACACACACCTGTGTCCAACCAGGTCCGGTGCACCACTGTATAAGCGGGCTTCGCCTGCACAACTGCTCCTACGGAAATTTCAGCTTGCGAAGACGACTTGCGAAGAAGAGCGAAGATGACTTCACAGCGTCTTGTAAGCAAGTCTTGTAACATGTCCAAACAGCCGGCTACGATGTCTCACCCATCCGTTGCCCAACGGCCGGTCCAGACCAGTGCGGCTGGCAACCTCCAGAAGCGAAGCACCTAACCACGGTGCGCCGAGATGTGTTACTATCTTTGCCTTCCCCCCATGCTCTTTCAAGAGTGGCGGTGGGGACGTTTCCATTAAGGCAACAATAAAAATACACTTAATTATTATTTTTAATTATACATTCTGAATCTCGTGTTGTGCCTAGTCGAGCTACAAGCGGCATAACCGTGTTATAGCTCCTTTGCAGGGAGGAGGGAGAGGATGTTGTGAAACTAACTTGTCCATTAGTGAGTACGACGGGACCGAGCTGGCCAGGGCTCCGGTCCCATTGAAAAACTTTGATGTGTCTGGTTCGAGCCACGGAGTCTTCTCCTGCTGTAACAGCAGATGTGATGACCCTAGGTCTCACCGGTAATATGGGTGTTTTTAGCTGTAACAGCAGATGTGATGACCCTAGGTCTCACCGGTAATATGGGTGCTTTTAGTACAGATGCTCAGCCTCAGTAGGCCTGTTGTGTGTGGCAGTGTTCGTGCTCTATTTCACAAAAGGCACGAGTCACCTAGCTCACGCTTAGCTACTCTGCATGATGCCCTTCATAAAACAATGTCTGGTTCTCATGCATCGCTGAATCTGGCGGGAGCCGCAGCCTCGGCTAGATAGCAAATGAGAGAACAAGTTTCCCAGAATTATCAAGGATAAAGTGACATTTTCACTCTCTCTCGCAACATGCATGCGCAGGCAATTTTGCACACAGCCAGAAGGAATATGTTGTATGGGGCACCACCCTATTCTGTACCGGGAAACAGATAACCTTTATCAATATTCTAATTTATTAATCTCAGTCTGAAGGTCTTGACTCAATCAAGTGACCTAAAGATCATGTGATGACGCTAGTACATGATCAAAGCTTAATAATATTTATTGAATTTATACTAATCAACTATCAAAATAACATGAAAACACAATTCAATAATAGATGGAAAAACAAATGTGGCAATATCTAAACACTGCAGAAATGAAATGAATGATGTCATCGATTATCACAGCCTATCCTAAATCCTCTAAGTTTAAACAACACTTGGCATCACACCACATCAAAAGAGAATGCTGGATGGCAACATTATGGTAGTGTGTTGGAAAGCAATGTGTCCAGAGGTGTTGTCTGGCTCGAAGAAGGGAAGAGGCACATATCTCTTAAGAGTCTGGAATCATCAAATATCTCTGTTATGGTTTCAACATATTACATTTCCCCAACATGCATAATCAACTGAATCATGATTTTAACTTCAGATTGATACCAAACATTGCTAGGTTGATTTAGCAGCATAGAACCAGTTATTTACAACCCACAGTTACACAGACAATGTATCAATGTTCATACTTAATTCCTAGGGCTTGTTCTCATGGTGGTTGCATCACATAGTTGGGAGAAAGTAATTGCACTTTATTAAAGAAACAAGACAAATAATGTTCATATTCCTTTGTTTCACTGTGTGAGTCTGCTGGGAGAGAACATTATTGGGATGTTGCACCCTGGGTTTATTACCACAGGGGGAGAGAAGAGAGGAGGACCATGGCGAGGAGAGAAAGAGTTAATGGTTTGCAAAATCGGACCAGTCCTTGGCTTGTCAGGTTACTGTGAGTTTGATAGGAAACAGTCTAAACGAACCATGTTTCTCCCTGATTGTGACCTCCCATTGATTAGTCACTGGGTAGAGTAGAGCAGGATGTCCCATGGCCTGCAGATCTTTATCAGCTCTATCAGCTGTGGAGTGTGATCACCAACATTCCTGTGTCAGTGAGATGGCCTCACAGTATGGGCCTCACAGTATGGTCTGTATAATATTTGTCACGTCCATAATCTGCGTCAGGCTACATGCCTGTCGTGCGTGACTGTCTGTTGCCCATGGATGTATTAATATAACTAATATTTACTATATATAATATATTACTTAATATTAATATAGCTGTTGCCCTACCCACCACCCTCTTGTAAGAGCGGCGGTGGCAAGGTTTCCATGCGAGGTGACAATATAATACAGTTGATTGTTGTTTTAGTTGTCATGTGCTTGCTTCCGGTAATGTACAGTCTGCACCTCATGTTGCGCTTAGTTTAGCTGACACACGGCGGAGCCTTGCTGTAGATCCTTTGCACAATAAGAGAGGGGGGGAGTGTTTGTGAGTACGACCAGACCGGGCCGCTCAGGGCTTCGGTCCCGCCGGAAAAACTTAATGTGTCTGGCTCCACCGGTAGTGTAGAAACGTTTTCGCTTGCCAACGGGGACAGACAGTGTGGGAAAGTATCTCATGGGGTGCATGAGTGAACTAGCTCACGCTCAGTTACTCTGCATGCCGTTGTTGATACTCTGTCTGGTTCTCAAGAAAATGATATGACAAGTTTCCAAAATGTTGAGAATGAAAGCGATGCTGCATTGGACCAGGACAGCAGAGTTTCTCCGCTGTCCGGTGGCGGTCAGGGCCAAGTTGAATTATGGCAGATTCCTCAATCTGGTGCCATGATCTTCGACACAGCCTCTCTCGAACTGCTTAACAATCTGGCAGGAGAAGTGCCTCTGTGACAGCTCGTTAAAGCGCATTCTGATGTAGAGGTATTCCATTGAGTTTCACTGCCCCCCTCCACCCTTCCTGTGCATTGTGGAGACAGTGATATCGTGTCCCGATCAAGCAGCAGCTTTGTCAGCAGAGATTGCAAAGCTTTTATCGAAGGGAGCGGTGACTGTGGTCCCGTTGGAGCAGAGGAGCGAGGGGAATTATTCCTGCTAATTCCTTGTACCCAACAACACAGGAGGAGTGAGACCAATGGACCTCTGCCTTTTCAACAAGGCAGTGGCAAAATTGAAGTTTCACTTGCTTACGGCACCGCAAATGCTGGAAGCGGTCCTTTTTTTGCACCAGTATAGACCTGAAAGACGCTTACATACTTCCACATGCCGATAACTCCTCAGCATCGGATGTATTTGCATTTTGCTTATCAGGGAGTGGCGTATGATTATACCAGACTCCAGTTTGGATGTGCACTCGCCCCCAGGACCTTCTCCATTTCTGTTGAGACCACGGCGCTGGCAGTGCATCAGGATCCTCGCGTACCTGGACGACCTGCTGGTTCTAGCTCCGTCGCCTATTCTGGCTTTGACTCACACCTCACCGACCTGGGGTTTGCGGTCAATTTGGACAAGAGCGCTCTGTGGCCGGCCCGGCAGTTTGTTTACTTAGGTATCAATCTGGCCATGGGCACCATGAGAGAGTGTATGTCTGATCCGAGGAGAAGGAAACGCTAGAGAAGAGTCTCAGCATTATCCGTCCGTCTCTGAAGGTCTCTGTCTTATCTACCATGAGACTTCCGGGCCTCATGGCAGCAGCTCATGTGGTGGTACCATTGGGTCTGCTGCACCTGAGACTGTTATTCCTGTACTGTAACTCTTATCTACTGGTCTGTCTGTAGCAGCCCCTGGAAGAATAATAATTCTGGCTCAGGTCTATAGCAGGGGTATTGGATATGGATTTTAACACCCCCCCCCCCTAGCTATGTGACCTCAGCACAGGAGCGAGCAAAGCTGGAGGGGAAGTCATCGTTAACACAGGGGATATCTGCATCAGTACATGTATTACCCCCCCTTTTCTCTCTCTCTCTCTCTCTCTCTCTCTCTGCTGCTCTGTCTTGGTGGCCTCCTCACAAGCCCACAGTGCACAGCAGACGGACGCTAGAACATTCACTGAGTGCAACGGAACATTCTACGAGGCAGTTTGGAAACCCGTTATTGTCAACGATGCATGGCAGGTAGATTACCCAAGACAATGGCTGATAATACCGAGCGACGGTGGACAGAGTCGATCTCTACATTCTTGTCGCATACACGAGACCCTGGTTTGCTCCTGAACGGTGATCACATCACAGCCTCTGGATTGGCCTGCATCAGCCGAAGTGTTCGAGCACCATTGGTGTGAACTTGTGAACTCTTTGCATGTCTTCCTTCCTTTTATATTCAAATAGATAATCAACATACAGATTTAATATTAAGAAGCCTGTCTCATTATAAAAGGCCCTGAAAATGTGTTCCTTTAGTAACAGCCATCTTTATCCATCTTTAGTTTTCTCACTCCTCAGAAAGAGGAGAGGAAGTTGAGGAAATAGCACCTAGTGAGTTGTAATTGTGTTATATAGCAATTAACTAATATTCCTCTAGCCTGGTATGACCATCCCGATCTAGCGAGCTCACTGCTTCACTCCGCAATATCGGTCTGGCCTTCGCCCCATAGAGAGCGATTATGTGGGAGGGGGTACTTGCCTTGACAGACAAACACCTTCAGCAAACTTTTGCCAAATCCAGTCCGAAGAACGGCAAAAACGTATTTTCCACCGAGAAACTCCGCTAGTGCATACTCTTGCTCTTAAATGTTGTGATTAAGTCTATTTCTGCAATAACTGCACTTATAGCTGCGTTTATTCTTCTAATGTTAACGTTACCACTCGTTGCTTCGGGAGCCACCATGTTTGTTTAGTGAGCGGCAGGGACACGAACCAATCAGGGGCTGCTTTCCACTGTGGGGCGGGACAGCAGTTAAAACGCAGTCCCTGATTGGCCCGGTATGGTCTGGATTTTGGCATAATCGCTCTGGAGGAGGCGAAGTTCCAGACCGTTCTGCGTTAATGAAACAGAATGTGAGCTTGGTCGTACCAGGCTAATATTCCTCTACAGGTTAGAATGCTTCAGAGAAAAGAGAAGATATTTTGCTTTGAATTGGTATGACAATGATGTTATTATGACTGAAAGGAAATATTCCCTCATTGGATCAAATGGGACAGGAAGCCATCTATTATTGTAACACTGAGAGAGAGAGAGAGAGAGAGAGAGAGAGAGAGAGACAGAGTGAGAGAGATAGATAAAGGGGGGGGGGGTTCATTAGTTTTTGCTTTTATTGCTTTAATTCCTACATATATATTTTGTTAAATTACATTGTTTTTTCTGTAATGGATTGTAAGTATGTTCTATTAGAATGAAGAATTCCTGAAAATACCATATATACAGAATCAGAATAAGTAATAAAGTACAAAATGCTAGTGCAAAAAAGGATAAGCTAAGAAAAAGAACAATAAACAAAAAGTAGTGCAGTCTGTGTATATACTGTACAGGGAGTATGCAGAGTGTAATGTGTGTGTGAGTGTGTGTATGTGTATATGTGTGTGCGGCATGATATGTGAGTGTGGTGTGTCCTATACGGTACATTCAGGTCATGTGCAAGTGTGTGTATGTGTGTGCGACATAATAACTGTATATCTCTCTCTATATATATACCTTCTATACATTCAATATTCAGAAATGATGTACAGTATGTATCTGTATCTATAGGTACTGTATGTATGAATGATTTTGATTTCATATGTAGGTAAAAACTACAGCTGCATACCTGCGTAATGTACTTGCATGTGTGTACTGTATGTTAATATGTAATTACAGTACATTAGTTCTTTCGTGACAATAAAGCCCATTGAATTGAATTGAACTGAATTGAGAAAGAGAGAGAGAGAGAGAGAGAGAGAGAGAGACTGTGGTTTCTAGTGTTAGCACCTTAGGGGGTGGAAGGCTTGTGTTATCTGTCCCTCCTCCTTACCGTGTCCTTCCTCTGTGAACCTGCACAGCTTCCTGTCTGTAATTATAGTGCAGGGTACAGGCTGGGCAGGCTCTCTGCCCATGCTATTGAAACATCCAAAGAGGAACTCCCTGACCCCTATGACTCATTCTAACGCACAATAAGCCCCCCAGGCACACAGTCATCATCATCATCATCATTGTCATCATCATCATCACTATCATCATCATCCATTTTATTTTTTATTCCCTGTATCCTGATGGGTAAATGTGTTTCTTTTATGTTATTCCTACTGTATGTGAGGCTTTATCGGAGCACTCACTCCATCTCTCTCTCTCTCTCTCTCTCTCTCTCTCTTTCTGTCTCAGACAGACAGGCCCTTAAGGAGGAAGATAGAAGCCAAAAATAGTCCCTGCTCTGTCTCACATTGATCCTCTCCACAGGCCAGCGGGAGAGAGAGAGAGAGAGAGGGAGGGAGGAAGGAAGGGAGGGAGCGCAAGAGAAAAAAATATCATAACCACCTCCTTAGGGAACTTTGGGAAAGTGATGGAGAAGGTACTGTTGCCTGTATGGTGAGAGAGAGAGATTTTTATTTGTCCCATGCAATGTACATGTACATTTACAGTGAAATGTCGCTGCCGGCTCCAAGATTATGCTCAATAAAGATAAACTCCAGAGAGACAGATATGTGTGACTTCCACCTCCAGCTGTGGTCTTTTTGTTTCTGAAGACCACACCGCTAGAATGTGTTCACAACAAATATATGTTTTTGTCCTGGCGAGAACATTCTGACGTCATACACACACTCCCCATCAAATCAAATCAAACTTTATTTATATAGCGCATTTCATACAAAAAGACAACACAATGTGCTTCACGGAAATAGGGTACTACTGATCCTACACCTTATTTTCCAGAGGGAAGCAAAACACTGTTCACCCACCATCATGTGTTCAGTTAACAGTCATGTCCCCCAAAACTACATCAAGTGTGACCACTGTTGATTGGAGTGATCGGGCGTCTATATCTAGATTAGAATGGCTCTGAACAGATAGGACTTGAGAGTGGAAGAGAGAGGGAGTAAGGGAGAGAGAAGGAGTGTGTGTGTGTGTGTGTGTGTGTGTGTGTGTGTGTATGTGTGTGTGTGTGTGTGTGTGTGAGAGAGAGAGAGAGAGAGAGAGAGAGAGAGAGAGTCAGAAAGTGTTAGCTTAGCTTATGTCCTAGATGCTTAGCCCCAGTAGAGATAAGAGTGGGGCCTCTAGCTAAAGCCATCAGGGGAGATTGGCTGTCCTCCGTTCTGGAGAGCAGCTCTGGCTATCACACAGGGAACAGGTTTAAGAGTGGGGGGGCATGGGGCCTCTAGGCTGCTCACTGCCATTACTGCCTCACTGACCTGTTCAGCTGGCCATGAGGCTTGGATAAGGAACACATACACACACACACACACGCAGGCATACACACTCGCACGCACTCACACAGGCATGCAAGCATACACACTCAAACACACCCACACACACACACACACACACACACACATACTGTAAATGTGTAAACGGAGATGAACAAGCTTATATGCAAACAAACAAGTCATGGAAAACATATATGGTGTGTTATTCTTAGTGACAGACGTACATTCACGAAATGCACTAATTTATCATAGTGATAAATACGATAAATAGAGCCTGTCTCACAATATCATCATGCAGACAAAGATATGTAAATATTCTATGTCCAGCTGTGGCCTACACAGATGCATGAAGTAAATCATGTCCAAAATCTCCCCAAGATTGTTTGCCAGGTCTTTTGTACTTCCTCTCAGTCTGCTTGTTCCCCCAAGCAGACTTCCCCTCATTCAGTTCCAGTCCAGCCCAGAGAGGGCAGTATCTCCCCAGCTGCAGGGTAGGAAGCAGCACATGTATTGTTGCTCTCTGGTCTCTCTGGTATCTCTGACAGAGTGCAGCGGGAGCAGTAGGAAAACACTAATCCCTCTGATTTGTGTCCTCTCTCTGGCATGCGGGTCACTCATTTGGCAAAGAGGTGAAAACAACAACAATCCAACAACAGTGCACGCATGCACGCACACACGCACGCACTCACACACACACACACACACACACGTGTACACAACAAATAGATTACACAAAGCACATTAGAGATATAAAGAGAAAAAAAAGTATGGATGGAAAGGGAGATAGAGAGCAAGAGAGAGCGATAGAGAGAGAGGGGAGAGAGCAAGAGAAAGAGATTGAGAGAGGGCAAGAGAGAAAGAGATTGAGAGAGGGCAAGAGAGAAAGATTGAGAGAGGGCAAGAGAGAAAAAGAGCGAGAGAGAGAAGAGGTATTGCATTCTGTTTGTAATTATTTTGATATATTTCTCATTACAAATTCCCTTGCATCTCAGCAGCCAATGGAAGGCTGCTGATATGAAGAAAACAGTGTTCTGTTTGAGTTCACACAAGGATCGTCCAGAACAATGGGGAATTACATGTGAAAACAAACAAAATAATAACATTGACGACATGACCCCATAACCTCTTGATGTCAGCAGATACGCCCGATGGTTATTTAAAGCCTGTTACAGTATGAATCTAGCCATTGTCAATGAGATCAAACATGGAGGAGTCGACTATTAGTTAGGTTCACTATGTAATTTTCTTGGATTTTTTTTTTTGGGGGGGGGGCAAAACTATAACTTTTTGGAAAGGGTATTGTATAAGAAATCAGAAAATCAATGTTTCAATTTGCCTAGATGTCTATGTGGTGGCCATCTTGAAATTGACAAAATGGCTGCCGTAAAAAGTAAGTTTTGTAATAACCCTAGTCTGACATTGCTTGTACTCTAGCTGATTTCCATGGGAAATGAGAGACATTTGATTTTAACATCATTGCTGATGCCTAGCCATGACCACCATTAACAACAAATGACAACATGGAGCGAAGATAAGCAGTAATGTAATCACAGTAGGCTACTGAACGGGGATGGGGGTGGGGGGTACGCTACTTTGTTACTTTGTTTCTGCCACTAACTACTAGGCTACCCATCATCCTCCTCTCAAATAATCTGAGTTCCTAGAAGCTCTCGCTGTGTCACAATGTTGCATTGTCTGAATGCACAACAGTTTGACAACGGTATTCGTCCCTCCCTTGGTGCTGATTGGCTAATTGCTATAACCCGCGGCACTATTTTGTCGATTATTTTTAATTGGAGAATCAGCTGTTTCATGTAACACCAGACCAATAATCTTTGGAGTGGGCAGATTCGAACACCATCACAGTTGAGGGATTGTCTTGATGTTGACATCCTTGGGTGAGTAAGATGCACACACAAAGGAAGCCAGTGTTGATAGCACTCCTTCTGTCACTTCGTCCAAAAGCATCCGCAGTGCATTGATACAGCAAACTATGACCTTCTCACCAGACATAGACATTCTAGTGATAGTTACAGCAAACTATGACCTCTTTGCTGAAGAACGTCCATTTCTATGGCCTCTGGTGTTGTGCAGATTAAACGAGCTCTAGGAAAAGAAAGAGCAAAGACTTTGCCAGCCTTCCATGCATTCACTAGGGCCGACACCACATTAGGTTTTCCCATATAGGCAAGGCAACCTGGCTGGAGGTCTACCTCAAAGCAGATGAAGATGTTGCCAATGCTTTGCCGATGCTTTTGGATGAAGCAGAAGTGACAAAATAAATTCTATCAACTCTGGCTTCCTTTGTACAGTATCTGCACCTTACTCAGCCCAGGGTAGTTGTTGGCATCATTTGATTCCTTGACCCAGAAAATGTAGGTTTAGCAGTTAAAACCAATGTTCTAGCTTATTTAGAAGACGAGATATTACAAAACTTGTAGTATCTAGTAGTACTATAAAAATATAGTTTTACGGCAGCCATTTTGGAAATTCCAAGATGGCTGCCACATAGACATCTGGGCAAATGGAAACATTGATTTTCTGATTCCATATACAATACCCTTTCCAAAAAATGTAGAGTTTTGCAAATCCCCCCCAACATTTCAACGACAGTTTAAATCAAAACATAATTAACCTGACAGGCAGAGCTCATGGGATTACTCTGTCTCTCCCCTCCCTGGAACACCTTTTTCTTTTCCCCTGCTTCTCTGTGTCTCATCAGTCATTTCAATTTCAAATATGATGTTTGTCTTCTTGCGGAACGGGGGCACTAACTCCCTCGCATAATTGATATTCATTTTCCGAAAGCAAATAGTTCAAGGGATGATTCCACAGAGTAATATCTTATTTATCTTATTTACAGAATACACCGACTTCATTTTCGGAGCGTGTCCGACAGGAAGAAGAGATCCGCCAATGCGTCTCTCTTCTGTGCTTTCCGTACAGGCCTCCATCTCCCCCTCACAGCGTCTGTCAGACATCTGTCAACGGTGGCCATTACGAACCCGATTTAATACAACATGCCGCTGTGAGCACCCCTGTCTGTGAGCTGCAGGGAAAAAAAGGATTTCTGCAAAGCCTAATTTTCCATCTGATGGTTGCATTCATTGTTTTTTCACATGATGCAAAGGGCCGGGAGAAATGTGAGTTATCTAATTTTCTGCATGGCTCTATGGTATGCTGTATGGTTTTACCATATGGAAATATAGAGTCATTATAGCTTTCTCAGAATTCTCCAATTCCCGGTGTTGGGTTTCATTAGATCGCTGTCTTGTATGGCATGGCAGACACGTATTCTTCAATTTCATAGTTTGATGACACTGGACATTTGTGAAATGCATGAGTTTCTGTGCCATTTGTTCCAGGACAATACTGATGAAAACAGTTGAGTGTTGTAGAGAATGCTCTTGAAGAGGCTGTGTCCCAAACGGTAGGCAGCTGTGTGCCACTTGAGGCAGTAACCTTTGGAGGCAGTGATAGTTACCTGTAAGACAACTGTAGTTTGATATTTTCTCAGGTTCCAGATGGATATATACTTGCTGTACCACAGGCCTTCGTTAGAGTCTCTGTGGGATTTCTCTCAATCCAACGTCTAAATACCATGGCCCTCACTGGTCTCACCATCTCCTATTGCAGGCCAGCCAAGCCAATGTCTTACACCAGTCAGAGATTAGGGGTTAGCTCAAAATGTCCGCCCTGTAAAACGAGAGAGCGAGAGAGAGAGAGAGAAAGAGGGGGAGGGAGGGAGAGAGAGGGAGAGAGAGAGGGAGAGAGAGAGAGAGAGAGAGAGAGAGAGAGAGGGAGAGAGAGAGAGAGAGAGAGAATTCAGTAGGGCAGCCATGGAAGCCACCAATCTATGTTTTGCAGTTACGCAGTGTATTGTTGGAAGTTGGCTTGGCGAAAGGCACGGTTACAAGGCAAGGTGTGTGTGTGTGTGTGTGTGTCAAGGGACAAGTCTACAAATGAACCTCGCTGAGTGGCTAGTATTTTTCTCTGGGTTGGAGCTAATGAACTGGCCACTGGATAGACGTGCCAGGGAAATTGTTCCCAGGCGGGGAGGCCCTGGCCTGGCCTGTCATGGCAGGTGGTGCAGGTTTGTGTGTGTGTGTGTGTGTGCGCGCGCGCATATTTTTGTGTGCACGTATTTGTGTGCGCGCTTGTTTGTGTGTGTGTGTGTGTGTGTGTGTGCGCGTGTGTGAGTGTATATGTATGGGTAGGCGTGTGTGTCTTCAATGGGTCTTTGCGTGTGGCGGTGATGTTTTCTTAATGTAAATGAATGTCTATGTAGGGGGTTGGGGGTCCGGGAGAATCTAGCCTTATTGACCTGTCTTGACTGGGTGACTGTGCGATGGTGATGGTGACGGATGGTCAGATGACTCTGGCCCTCATCTACAAGGCACCAAGCCTGCCGGACATTCCTTGTTCATGCTGCACATTAGTGCAGTACACACGGCTCTGTGCTGTAACCAACAGAAATTAATTCATATGTGTACATGCTCATATATTAATAATGATGGTAATATCTTTATTAATTAAACATATACAAACAAGACTTTAAAAATCGGTCCATGATTTATTCATGAATTAATTTGGTGGATTGGCTCATGAATAACTAATGTTCGGTTAAATTTCCAAATCACCTCTTACCTATTTATTTGTGGCAGAGCAGACAATTAAATATTGATGACTTGGTCAATGAATATGTGTTTATCTGCTGTTAATATTCAGTGTGCATTGTGCCTACTCTAGTGTATCGTCTGACATTACCAGCTAGCGAAGGATAGCATTTCACACCTGTGATTACTTTTGGGTGAATGATGAAGTTGTAGCCATGGCTTGGCTCAGACAGAGAACCCTATCGAACTTGTTATGTAGGAAGTCAGCGCCAGTTATCTAGTCTGTTCCCACAGAGGTGAATGCCTTAGATAAAAGGAAATGGTGATTTGTCGTTTTTTTTTGTTGCATATTCAGTTTGCATGCTGATTTGGTCGTATAGTTCCGAGGGGCACTGTGCCAATTCAATATGAGTTTAAATGGTTGGTTGACCTAGTGAGCAAGACACTGTAGGAAAAGCCACAGTCTAGTCTATTAAATTTCCAGCCTTGGATTTTCAACACATACTTAATGGAATTATGTCACACATGGCTCAACTGATTAGTAATGCGCATGTTTCCAATAATGCCTCCATCAGTCTCTTGCAGGGTTTGTATACAGTAGCTCTCCCAATCCATCATGCCCGCAGTCACAGATCCTGTCCAGAACCCTGACCCGCGACGCACCTCCGGTAGTCGTCCGCCAATAGCCACCCAGCATGTGGAACATCTCAACCAATCACGCTGCTGCTCCTGTTCCATGGCCGGTGCCTTGGTGACAGGGCATACTTATGTAACTCTCAGGTGTTTCCTCCCGGGAACCGATCCAGTGAATCAGCTACTGATTATTCTTCAAAGGAACCCATTTGAGCCTTAATTGCTGACACCCGCAAAGGGGCCGGGCTGAGTCATGGATGGCTGTAAATGCACTATTAATGCGGACTATTCTATTAAAATGTTGTCGGCGCTGCTTTATTGCCGCCGTCGCTGTGATATTTTATTCATAAGGTGAGCGACCGGAAAACTCGACTGCTCCCGCTTTGAAAATTACCATGACAACAGGAGAGAACCTGAGGTGGACAGGTAAGAGGTAACGCCCCCCTCCCCCGGCCCCCCACCATCACCCCTCACATTAGAACGCACTCCAGAACACAAATGTGCTCATTAAAGCTAATCTTCAAAGACCTGGGTTCATTAGAGCTGCAAGGCAGCCCTGCCGGGACACACAAGGTACCGGGGAGCTCCAAAACTCATTTTCAATAAGTCTCCATCTGACGATTGTATAATTAAATTGCCCTACGAGAGGGTTTGACCTTCCTTGCCCTCTCTCCCTCTCCCTCTCTCTCCGTCTTGCTGTAGGTCCAACCACATTTGTTATCTTGCTGTAAGCTCTGCATACTTTTTGACTGTTGTTTTTTGGACTGTAACTTTTGCTTACTTACTAATATACTTAAGTTACTTACTACTCTACGCTACACTACGCTGAGATAGCCAAAGAAGACAGGGCTCATCACAAAATGAGAACCTCCCATCATAATGGTAGTTCAGTTCAGTTGAGTTGTACAGAATGGTTCCTTTCATGAAGCACACTAACAGTTCAGGTACCAGTGTGTGGGTGTTAGCGCGAGGGGCTGTTATTCAGCTAAATTATTTATAAACCCCCGCTAGATCCGTCATGTTAGTTCTGTCATCTGGAGAAGAGATTACATGCATGACTCATCAGCGACAGCCTGCCAACATGCTAGGTGACTGTGGCTTGGCGCATAGCCTGTGAGAGGACAGAGCTGCCCGTCATGCAATTAGACTACAGAAACGAGAAACCTCGGAGCGATTTGAGCAATTTTGTCGGAGCAACGTGAACCTGTGAACTCTCCCCACTTCCTCAATCCACCGAACGAGACAGTGGCCAGATGAGTGGTCTGAAGCGGTGGGGACGAGATGAAAGTCCCCCCCGGAGATGAATGAGAGTCCACATTCCTTCCCACAGTTGTCTGTAGAAATGGCTGGCATTTGCATGAGCAGGGTTTTGAATAAGATCAGTTTGGATACCCACATTATAATCCAGTCAGTAACTTCCCTCCATCCAAGGGAACATGGACGGCTACACGCTAACTCAGATCTAGCCTCACAGCATCATGACAGAGGGGAGATAGGAATTTATGCTTTTAAATGACTTAGTCACATGGGTTTCGCATAGCCTGACTACAGCACGTGAATCGGAATTTTCACATTTTCTAAATGCGATTCATGGTCTGCAAAGGCTTTCGTCCAGAGTGATATCACTGAATGAAATTAAATGCAATTCAATTCAGTCTGTCAGGCTAAGTTTCACATTTCAAAGGGCTAGTTTTAGAACACATTAGCACTTTTTGATATCCATAGGGCATAGGCTAGGTGAAGAAAAACTATATTACGCACCGCCCTTGGCTGTAAAGTCTTGAGGATATTGGGAAACGTAAAATATAGCCTACCAGACTGATGATAATGGTGAAGAACCGCGTGGACATATGACAAAAACAATGGATGAACATGTGATAAACTGTGTCAAAGGGGAAAGAGGAAAACATTTAAAGCTGCAATCATTGACTTCATTCACTTTGTCAAAACTGATTAAAACCACCTGATGTCCTACTTCAATGACCCCTTCCGGTTGCCAAATCTGGTGCTATTCCAGCATTTCTGCCTGTGTTGTCAATAGCCGGCCCGTGCCTTTGCTCCGCCCTGTGCCTTAGATGTGGATTTTATACACTTAACCCTTCGTTTGTAAACAGTCTGTCAACTTTATTTATATAGCACCGTCCATACAAACAAATGTAACATACAGTGCTTTACAGAAAAAATTAAAACGCTTAAAATTGTATATAAAAATAAGAGAATAAAAAGTATTTTACTGCCATGTAGCGGTAAATAAAATCAATGATCGCTGCTTTAACAAAATGACACAGCCTCTGATGAAACAACAGGTTGAACTTGGGAGTGGTGGAACTTGACCTCGCGTTACCGGGCTCTCCTCGGGAGCAGAGCCTGATTACCACTCACTATCAGAGTCAGATCCTGTCTAGAGCCCAGCTACCCCTGGATACAACTGGATCCCATAATTTGCATCTGGTTTTGCATCAGGTTGTATCTGGTTATCAGGCTGTATCTGGTTATCAGTCTGTATCTGGTTATCAGGTTGTATCTGGTTATCAGTCTGTATCTGGTTATCAGGTTGTATCTGGTTATCAGGTTGTATCTGGTTATCAGTCTGTATCTGGTTATCAGGTTGTATCTGGTTATCAGACTGTATCTGGTTATCAGGTTGTATCTGGTTATCAGGTTGTATCTGGTTATCAGGTTGTATCTAGTTATCAGGTTGTATCTGGTTATCAGGTTGTATCTGGTTATCAGTCTGTATCTGGTTATCAGGCTGTATCTGGTTATCAGGTTGTATCCGGTTATCAGGCTGTATCCGGTTATCAGTCTGTATCTGGTTATCAGGTTGTATCTGGTTATCAGGCTGTATCTGGTTATCAGGTTGTATCTGGTTATCAGGTTGTATCCGGTTATCAGGTTGTATCTGGTTATCAGGTTGTATCTGGTTATCAGGTTGTATCTGGTTATCAGGTTGTATCCGGTTATCAGGTTGTATCTGGTTATCAGGTTGTATCTGGTTATCAGGTTGTATCTGGTTATCAGGTTGTATCTGGTTATCAGGCTGTATCTGGTTATCAGGCTGTATCTGGTTATCAGTCTGTATCTGGTTTTAAGGTTGTATCTGGTTATCAGGTTGTATCTGGTTATCAGGTTGTATCTGGTTATCAGGCTGTATCTGGTTTTAAGGTTGTATCTGGTTATCAGGCTGTATCTGGTTATCAGGCTGTATCTGGTTATCAGGTTGTATCTGGTTATCAGGTTGTATCCGGTTATCAGGTTGTATCTGGTTATCAGGCTGTATCTGGTTATCAGGTTGTATCTGGTTATCAGGCTGTATCTGGTTATCAGGCTGTATCTGGTTATCAGGTTGTATCTGGTTATCAGGCTGTATCCGGTTATCAGGTTGTATCTGGTTATCAGGCTGTATCTGGTTATCAGGTTGTATCTGGTTATCAGTCTGTATCTGGTTTTAAGGTTGTATCTGGTTATCAGGTTGTATCTGGTTATCAGGCTGTATCTGGTTTTAAGGTTGTATCTGGTTATCAGGCTGTATCTGGTTATCAGGCTGTATCTGGTTATCAGGTTGTATCTGGTTATCAGGTTGTATCCGGTTATCAGGTTGTATCTGGTTATCAGGCTGTATCTGGTTATCAGGTTGTATCTGGTTATCAGGCTGTATCTGGTTATCAGGCTGTATCTGGTTATCAGGCTGTATCTGGTTATCAGGCTGTATCTGGTTATCAGGTTGTATCTGGTTATCAGGCTGTATCTGGTTATCAGGTTGTATCTGGTTTTAAGGTTGTATCTGGTTATCAGGCTGTATCCGGTTATCAGGTTGTATCTGGTTATCAGGTTGTATCTGGTTATCAGGTTGTATCTGGTTATCAGTCTGTATCTGGTTTTAAGGTTGTATCTGGTTATCAGGTTGTATCTGGTTATCAGGCTGTATCTGGTTATCAGGCTGTATCTGGTTATCAGGCTGTATCTGGTTATCAGGTTGTATCTGGTTATCAGGTTGTATCTGGTTATCAGGCTGTATCTGGTTATCAGGCTGTATCTGGTTATCAGGTTGTATCTGGTTTTAAGGTTGTATCTGGTTATCAGGCTGTATCTGGTTATCAGGCTGTATCTGGTTATCAGGTTGTATCTGGTTATCAGGTTGTATCCGGTTATCAGGTTGTATCTGGTTATCAGGCTGTA
>NC_140246.1:12590589-12710589 GCF_949987555.1 Borostomias antarcticus
GAGCAGTTAAGTGATGTTTAGTTGGTGATACAAGCATGAAAATTGCCATGAGCAGTCTCCATGGGTAACTTGACACTTGACACTGCTCACAACCAGTTGAGATTTCAAGATGGCTGCCATTTTTCAAGATGGCTGCCCACCTTAGTGGAGTAGTTAATTGATGTAGCCTAATCATTCAATTGGTGATAAAAACATGGGAATTGGCATGAGAAGTCTCCATGTGTCACTTGACAAGAAAATGCTCACTGCCACTTAAATTTTCAAGATGGCGGCCATTTTCAAGATGGCCGCCCGCCACCTTAGTGGAGCAGTTAAAGTCGCACAGAAATGAAAAAAGCATTCTGTCCCATTTTGGTTCACATAATTGGTCATAGTGTTCACCTATTCAATGATGTATGCAAAAAAAAAATCTAAATTCTACTTTTGTTGTAATCTTATATCAAAGTACATAATTTCTTACTTCCTGGAAAACGGTAGGTCACGTGCAATTACGACACCAGGTACCTTAGATTTTAGGCCAATCATCTCACGACATCCACCCTGTCAATCAAAACTTCAACTACTCTGCAGCCTCAAGTGTTGAATATCCCGCCCGCTCGATAACGTTCCAATGAAATATTCTCCAACTTCCCTTTCGGTGCGACTTTAAGTGATGTAATCTATATATATATATTTTTTTTAACTAACAGACAATAATTTTGTCAAATAAACACTAAGGGATGAGGAAACAAAAAGGACGATTAGTAAAATAGCACAGCTGTGGTGCTGAATGGACAGCGCTTCAAAATAATAATTGAGCAATTACTAGTACTGAATGGCAATATGGACAGATCAAGAGACATCAGCTCTGACTGACACAGCCGTGCAGCATGATAAACTGAAAATATCTCTTACATATAAAATGCAGAGGTGCTGACATTACGAAGTAACTCCTCAACTAAAAATATATCTCACTGGCAGGGTCAAAACAATACTAAAGAACTAAACAAAAATATGTGTTTCACTGTTAAAACTGAAGATGCACTGGTGTGGTGATGGGGAGCCGAGCCATAGGTCTACACCTGAGAACACATCGGCGGCTAAGGGAGAGTAACCCTGGTAAAAAGCACTAACAGGGGCAACTACATAGACATGTGCAAGTGAGTCCATATCTGAAACACGTACACCTTCCAGTACATGCCTTGGTGCACCCACATTTGGTCAACTCCCAACAATTCTCTGCAATAGGTGGAAGAGAAGTTCAAAAGATTTTCCACCCCTCATCTTGTTTTATCCATCCCCAGTTGGATGGGTTTGCCATTTGTGGCTGTCGCTTCAATGCCTGTCCCCACGCATATCCAGCCTCATAAGATGCACGTTTGGCATGTTCTTTGAGTGCCGCTTGAGTTGATGGGATTGGGTTATATGGTCACTAACCCTAACCCTATATGGAGACTAGATCTGCGAGCTTGAATATTACTGGATCTGTGCCATCACTTGTAAACGTCATGTCTGTGATTTACATGACAAGTTCTGAAAAAGCTGAATGGTACAGGTTTTGGCTAGCAGAGCTTCTGGGGTTCTGCTCATGCTTGAGGGCATTGAGATGGACTTGCTCTCTATTGTACAGTCCAGCAAGACAGGCAGTGAGCGAGTGAGTCAAATGCTGTCTGCAGACAATGCTCCTTCTAAAGAGGAGGCAGATGATGCCTCTGTGTATGAAATGTGCTATACAAATAAAGTTTGATTTGATGTGTAGAACTATACTGTACTGTATTGAGCCCCCCCCCTCCACCCACCCATAGATGAACCCCATTGATTGGTGACTGTTGTTATGGCCCTGGCTGGCCTGCTGGGGTTTGCCTGTCTGTCGGCCTGTTCCTTACTGTATCTGTTTCAGGGGAGCAGGTGGGCTTGGCCGGTGATTGGGGGAAATCAAGCTGACTGGCAGCACCTGGGCCCAGTTCTGTCAGAGACCTATATCAACCCCTGCAGTCCAGCAGGGCCTCGGTGTTCTCCTCTCCTCCTTGGAGGCTCCCCTTTTGTCCTTGGTTGTGTTTGCCCTCTGTTTGAATATCTTTTGGTTGTCATAGGCTTTAGTTAAGTTGTGTTTTGATTCTTTGGTTAGCTTTAATTGGTTCTCCTTGGTTAGATTGGTTTCCTTTCATTTTGCACCTTACAATACTGTACACAGGCACACCACCTCACTCATGCATAGACCCACTACAGATTTCCTGACTATCCACACATCCCATATTTATTTTCAGTTTAGTTTAGGTTGACTTTATTTGTGCATTATACTGTTAAACTTTTAGTTTGGGTCTGCATCTCCCACTTTTGTCATAGCCATCCGGCCCGGTTGGTGACACTGTTCATATGATAATATGGAGAATCAGGAACATTACAATAGAGATCCATGCAGTCTCCTACCTGAGTATTCTGATTATTCAATCCCTACCTAGCAAACCCATTAGATCCATCACTAAAACCTATGTAGTATAACCTGACCCATGCATGGACACTAGTGAGTTGTGGCGTACAGTATACTTGACATTAATACTGTATGATGCAGTGAATTTATTTGCCCTGAGAGAGATTAAGATGGAGTGAGAAAAGTTTCCCTTGTTTTAATGAGACATTTCATAAATAATTTACATCTCATCCTCTCTTCCTTAAAATACAACAAGCCCTCTCTGCCGGTGCTAGGTTTTAGTAGAGATGAAGAGCGCTAACAGCTACCATTATTCCCATAGGAGAATCCTCTAATTCCACAATAACATGAAATAATAGAGGTGATTTTTACCCAGGTCCTCCATTCATCTCCAGCTCAGTACTGTCTAGACAGGGAATTGGTTATGCTGAAGTTAAAAACACCTGGGCCAGCTTTGCCTATTTTGGGACTTTAATTTATTACCTCTGCCCCAGCAAATGAGCAGGGCGAGAGATACCGTAACGTTTTCGGTGGCGTGTGTTTATTGGTTGGTTGGTTGGTTAGCATGATTATGCAAAAGTTACCAGACCGATTTTCATAAAACCTGGTGGAGGGGTGTAGCATGGGCCAACTTGACTTACTTGACTTAAACCCTTTTGCTCTTTGGGGAGCATAGGTCATTCATGAACTTCCTCCAGCTGGTTCGGTGTTGGACGATCCTGCTTCCTTCCAGGATGTTCTTGTTTCCTTGAGTTCAACCTCAACAGACCTTTTCCAGCTGTTTCTTGGTCTTCCTGGCTTTCTTTCCCTTGTGGGTTCCAGGTTAAGGCCTGTCTGGTCGTGTTGGAGGATGGTTTTCTCAAGGTGTGCCCGATCCAGACCCATTTCCTGCGTTTGACTTGGGTTTCAATTTGTTCTTGTTGTGTGGTTTGCCAGAGCTCTTCGTTTGCGATGGTATTAGGCCAGTAAATTCCCAGGATGTATCGTAAGCATCTGTTAATTAATATTTGAAGTTTGTTTGATGATGCTTTTGTAGTTCTCCATGTTTCTGCCCTATATAGTAAGATTGATTTAATGTTGGAGTTGAAGATGCAGAGTTTAGTTTTTGTGGAGATGTGGTTTGTGTTCCACTGGCTTCAGTATTAAAAAGGCTGTTCTTGCTTTCCCTATTCTTGCTTGTTTGTCCTTGTCACTGCCTCCATCCTTCCCAACAACGCTTCCCAGGTATGTATATGTGTCCACTTCTTCTAGTGCCTCTCCATCCAGTTTTATGGTATCATCTATTTTGTGGTTTATGGTCATCACCTTGGTTTTTGTTTTGTTGATGTGAAGTCCTGTGGTGGCTGCAATTGTGGCAAGTTTTGGGATTTTGGTCTGCATTTGTGTTTCTGTGTGTGATATGAGGACTATGTTGTCGGCAAGTCCAGGTCTTCTAATTGGTACCACATTGTCCAATGAATGCCCAGGTTTTGTTCGGCTGTGGTTGCCTTCATAATCCAGTCGACTGCCAAAAGGAAGAGAAAAGGGGACAATAAACAGCCCTGTCAGACTCCTGTCTCTACTGTAAAGCTGTCTGTGAGATTTCCATTGTGTATTACTCTACAGGATGATTGTAGATACAGCTGCTGGGTGATGGTTACAGTATGAACTTCTTTGGGATGTCATAATGTGAGTCTCCATAAAGTCTTTCTGTCTAGATTGTCAAATGCTTTATGGAAGTCGATGAATTTGAGGTTGAGAGATGTGTTCCATTCTAGGGTCTGTTCTATGATGATACGAAGGGTGGCAATGTGGTCGGTGCACGATCTATCTTGACGGAAACCTGCTTGTTGCTCTCTGAATTCTTTATCCAATTCCTTCGAGTCTTTCCAGGATGATCCTGCTTAATATCTTCCCTGGCACAGATGTAAGCATGATGCCCCTGTAGTTGTTACAATCTTTCAGGTTTCCTTTTTGTGGAGTTTCACCAGGTATCCCTGGGTTGTTGTCGTTTCTGGGTCTGCTCTGATGGCTTCTGGGGGTATTCCATCGGGCCCTGGTGCTTTAATGTTTTTCAGTTTTTGAATGGCCTTTTTTATTTCTTGTTTGGTGGGCTTGTTGGTATTGACCTGTAGGGGGTGTTCCGCTGGAGGGATGTCGGCCAGTTAAATTGGTGGACAAACATAAGATAGCTAGCAAGCGAGCAGTATAGCCTGTCATGTAGCTAGCACCAGCCAGCGAACTCACAAAACAAGTCAAGAAGGAGGTATTTTGATAAACCGATTACATTTCGAGAATCCACATAGTTACGTTCTCGCCTGAACTGTTAACATTTCAATAATGACATAGCACCCGGCGTACAGACACATTTACAACAGTTGAGTAATTGCGGTGGACGAGGCATGAACAACCCGTGACATCAGCGGCTCATGAACGAAACCCAGTGGCTGGCGGCTGCGGTAACGCTTCGAAGATGGACTTTTCCCAACTCCCAACGCAAGCTACGCGAGCAACGCGACGCAACTGAACCATAACGCAACCACAATCTAAATTATGGCACAACGGTGTTACAGAGGGACGTGCTCCTCGGCCTCGGAATCCGGCTGCTCCACGACACCAGTAAATGGACCCCCCAAACCACTGGAGAGGACATTGCGGGCAGCAGGTAGCAAAACGCACCAAAACACAAACAGCACGAAACGCAAGAGCAGAGAACGCGGAATCAGCGAGCATGCAGATACAGCGATCAGCAGTAATGGCAAGAGCGAACAATTCCATGTTTTGACATCTTAAATACTGTACATGCGCTCTAGCGAGCTGAACCAATGCTATGACAGCTGACAGTCATACGGG
Source organism: Borostomias antarcticus (assembly GCF_949987555.1). Classification (NCBI taxonomy): domain Eukaryota; kingdom Metazoa; phylum Chordata; class Actinopteri; order Stomiiformes; family Stomiidae; genus Borostomias; species Borostomias antarcticus. Next base: position 12,595,832 of record NC_140246.1, read on the forward strand.
GTGTGACTGATTAGCCTCTGCCGATTAGCCCGGCATTGACGTCCGTGCCTTGCCTGAAGTTACGTCGGAGACTTCATTTCTTACCAGCTACGGTCTCAAAACCGCATCCTGCTGACTGTACCTAACACAAGGACAGACTTTGGCAAGAAAGCTTTCCAGGTGTCTGCCCCTTTGGCCTGGAATGAACTCAATGTTCCCTGAATCTGCAGGAGCTAGTTCCTTTAAGAGGTTTTAAAACCAGTGTAAAAATATGGAAAATGAAATGGTCTGCAAATGTTTTGATCCATGCTTTAATGTGCAATTGGTTGTCCTTTCTATTAAGTGTAGATATCTTTGTGTTTGTATTATATTTATGTTGAAATGTTGTCTGTAACTGTAACTGTATGCTGCTTTCTTGTCCAGGTCTCTCTCGTAAAAGACATTTTCAATCTCAATGAGACTAACCTGGTAAAATAAAGGTTAAATAAAAAATTAAATAAAAAGAGGCATAATGGGCCAACTTAGAACCCATTAAAGTTTGGAGCGGATCCGACCCAAGGAGGGTGCCACAGAGCTGCCCAAACACGGCCGCCCATTCACCTCCATTAATTTTTTGGACTTGGTCTTGAAACTGCCATATTTCGACATATCTTGACGTAGGGAGGTCACAGAAACACAGGGTTTGGACTCACTAGCATAAAGCTCTTGGCCCAACAAATGCAACATTATCAAGCATGTCCTGCTTGCACGCATGTGCGCATGCACAGAACCACCGGATGCATTCATGGGCGGAGGTCTGTGCTCTCTGAGCACCATTTCTAGTTGTTTTTTACCTTTATTTAGACAAGCAATCTCATTTAGACACAGGGTCTCATTCTCAAGAGATCAAGACAAACAGCGGCAATACAACACAAATCTACAGACAGACAGGACATTTAATACAAGAGACAGAACAGAAAAAAACATTCAAATGATAAATGCAAGACTGCTAAAGTGAAGTACACACGCAAACCCCCACAGACACTCTCTCCAGGTTCCCTAAAAGCTTTGCACTGTAAAGTTGTGGGCATGCGTGTGTTTGTTTTAAAGTTACTGCGGGCAGGTGCCTGTGTCTGAGAGTGAATAGTGAGGGTTCTTTCCTTAAACATGCCCCCGTTTGGCCTGCAGAGCTGGAGCTGCTGTTCTCCCATTACGACTCTGTTCCCTAGCATACTCCCCGGAGAGCTGGTCTGCACAACGCACACCACGCTCACTCACTCCACCAGAGAGGGCGAGGGGAGCGGAGCTGGTGGGGTGGGCGGGGTGAAGAGTGTAGGGAGAGGAAGTGAGAGCGAGCGGTGTACAGTAGCTATTACAGAGGCATAGCAGCGTTAAGGGACAGTTATTATGCAGGGCTTATTATTCCTCTCTCTGAGGGACGTCAATGGTCTGTTCATTACTGCTGTGAAATATTACCCTCTGTCTGTGGAGAGAGGCCATTCTCTCTCTTTCTCTCTGTCTCTTGCTCTTTCATTTTCTGTTTCTCTCTCCCCACTCCCTCCCTCTCTCTAGATAATACTAGTACATTTTCTTGTTTCCCTGTCTCTCTTTGTGTCTCCCCCTATCTCTCACAGTCCTATCTCACCCAGTCCCCCCCCAGCCTCAGTCCCCAAACCCCAGCCTCCAGCCATCCCAGCACTCCCATCCCTCTCCCAGCCTCCCCCCCCAACCCCGCCAGCCTCCAGCCCCAGTCTCATCCTCAGCCAACCCCCCCCCCCCCCCCCCCCCTCCCACGCCCAGGTCTACCAGTGATGAATGCTGCGGGAAGCTGGCGGCGTGCTGTTGTGGCCGCTCCCTTTCCCCCCTGAGAGTTCCTGACACCCGGTCTCAGACCCGCAGGCATGGAGGCTCTGATCTCTTTCAATCTCTGACATCCTCGGCCTCTCACCTCCTCCATCACGCCCGGTTTCATCACATCCACCTCTATCTCATGTCTTTAAAACCATCCCTTTAGTAGAATGCTGTTTCGGAGCCAACACAGGCCCTATCACCATCCGAGATGACACCATGTTTGAATCACACGTCATACCTACTTTTTGCTGCTGTTAAATAAACAGCTCCGGGTATTCCTTTTTTTTTGCCTCGTTAAGTGAGCTCTAATTTAGCCGGCGTGTTCTCGAACGAGTGCTAGCGGAAAAGGGTGCGAAGTATGGAATGTCACAGGTACAGCAACACTTCCTCGTTAGCGCGTTATCAGCGACGGGGAGTGTGTGACGGCGCCGCTGGGCCGCTGACAGAGTCGCCAGATGTGAGGCGTGAACGCTCCGTCTGAAAGCTCCGCCGCACTATTTCTCTTTAGATGTTCTGTTCAATCGCTGCTTTGGTTCGATTATACACTTCCTCGAGAGTGAAAATTCCAGTGAGCATCTAGGACTAACGATCACATTATCTCTCCTGATGATTATTAAGTCTGTCATACCTAGGGTTGGGTTACTGTTAACTGCAGTGTACCGTACTTGTATATGCATTCACTCCTTACAAAAGCAATGCTGGTTCTCATGTTGAAACTATAGTTAAATAATTTAACGAATTAAAGACATCGCCTTGCATTCAGAGGAATACACTCAATAAATGTTTAATGTCTTATTTAAATCTTAAGGTTCCATCAGGCCCGTGCAGAGAGAGGGGCAGGTGCTCAAATTTTTAAAAAGGGCACTTTGTAAGGGCAAATGTATCGAAATGTGACAGTACTGACTACAGCCTAACATAACCGTTCCTACAGTGCATGGGTCACACCATTACTTCCTTAGTTGAATGAACTCAAAACAATTCACTATGTCAGAGGGAGAGGTGACATCACACACACACACACACCCACACACACAGACACACACAAATACATACACACCCCAATATACTAATACCTACTACATGGTCCCTGGGTGCTGTTGTGGAAGTGTTCCATCGCTAGGTTGACCAGTGTTGGACATTGTGAGAGAGGAGTGTGAGTGGATCTCACTGTGTCCCCCACAGTCTCAAACCCAATTCCTTGGTCCTCAAAGGGGGCTGGACAATCTCCCGGTTCAGAGCTGACTGGGGGAGAGAGAGTGATTGATTATGTTAATTGTCCTTCTCAACTCACATATACATTTAACAGTGCAAAAACAAAAACAGACCGCACATACCCAGCAATGGTAAGATGTAGGTGCACTTGGGCAGGAAGTTGAAGGCCATGGCCTGGCACGAGATATAGGGGTGGGGGTCGCCGTACACGTCAACACACCTGGCGGAGGAGGGGAGGAGTGGTCCTTGAGGAGAGAGGGTCAGAGAGATGAGACAAGAGGCCATAGAAAAGAGTCAGAGAGAGAGAGAAAAATAGAGTGTGTATCAAGACAGCGAAAGAGACAGAGTGAGAGATCAAGACAGCCAGACAAAGACTCAGTTACACTACCAGGTTTCACAGCAAGGTCCATGACGTTGACCACCTTACCTCTGGGGCAGCTGGGAATGGTAGCGGGGAGGCAGTAGAGGGGTTACCTCGATCTTCCCATCCTTACACACCCTAGTGGAATATTCCTCCGTCCACTCCTCACCACACACCCGGCTCCGTTCCCTGTCCCTGCACTCTCTACACACTGGGAGACAGGAGAAAAACTATATTCACATCATTTCTCCATCTCCTGAGCTGCAAGCCCAGTCTCTTCATTTCCTCTTTCCTCTACACCTAGCTGGTGGTCATCTCTCTCTCTGGCTTCTGTCTCCATCTCCTGAGCTGCAAGCCCTGTCCCCACACCTTCTGCTGGCAGACTGCCATCTGTCTCACCCTGAACCTCATCACCTGACTCTCCATCTAGGAACAAGGCACACCTTGCCATTACAACATGAATCTATAAATTGATTTACACAGATCAACTCTAGCAACTAAAACAATGCAATATTGAATGCTACTGCAATGTGTTGAATGTATTAACACTGTCACAGAGTTCATTCTCAGCTGTTGTGCTGCTTTTTATCCAGCTACTGAGGGATCTGCTGTTTTTAGCTGCCTCTTGCAGCTCCTTCACTTTGTCCTCTTGCCGCCTCTCCTTTTGGGGCATGATATGCACTGCCAATTGAAGAATGCATATTTAATATTTTGATAGTTAAAATACATTGCACAATTAAAACTAAGCTAAGCAAATTTCACATACCCTCCACTTTACATTCTTATTTATTTTCAGTTCATTGAAATAGTGAAATAGTTATTTCCCTAAAGTGCCAAAATATAGCCCATCATTGACAATAAAATGGGTCACGTTCGATAATGCAACAGCAATGTTATGGGAGGAATACACACTGAGCACTAAACACATGCTGTCCAAGCAGCACGTGCGATCGGCTAATTAACATGGTGTGGGCGTACCTGGCGTACCTGGACGACCTGCTGGTACTGGCTCCGTCGCCTTTGTTGGCTCTGACGCATACCACCACGGTGGTGAGGCATCTCACCGACCTGGGGTTTGCAGTCAACTGGGAGAAGAGTGCTCTGTGGCCGGCCCGTCAGATTGTTTACCTAGGTATCAATCTGGACATGAGCGCCATGAGAGCACGGCTATCCGTTTCAAGGAGGGAAACACTGGAGAAGAGTCTCAGCGTTTGCCGTCCTTCTCGGAAGATCGCGGTTCTGTCAATCATGCGCCTTCTGGGTCTCATGGCAGCCGCCCATGTGGTAGTGTCACTGGACCTACTTCACATGAGGTGCGTGCAGAGATGGTTCGCGCGGCTTCGTCTAGACCCTGTGAGGCACAGACGGCGCCTTGTGAGGATGCCGGGGTCGTTGTCAGCAGACCTCGACCTGGAGGGACCGGCGCGTAATAGCGCACTGCGTTCCAATAGGCAGGGTGTCGGCTCACGTCGCCGTCTTCACAGACGCGTCTCTAAGCGGCTGGGGTGGTACATGTCTGTCCCAGGGCGTAGGTGGTTGGTGGGCCGTCGGAGAACGGCGCCACATCAACCTCCTGGAGACGGTGCTACTGGCGTTGCGCCACTTTGCACACCTGGTACAGGGGCGCGATGTGCTGGTGCGATCAGACAACCAGACCACAGTAGTTTACATCAACCGACAAGGGGGAGTCCGCTCGCCAGTGCTTCACTGTCTGGCGGTGACGCTGTGGCGATGGGCTCATCAATCTCCGGTCACTGACGGCGCGGCACATTGCCGGCCGTCTGAACGTCGGGGCGGACCTGATGTCTCGGGGCGGGCCTCACCCGGATGAGTGGAGCCTACATCCTCAGATAGTGGCTCAGCTCTGGACCCGGTGAAAAGAAAACAGAAAAGGAGAAGAAGGAGAACTACCGGTTAAGGAAAAATAAAGCAAGTGGATGTTGGAGGCGGGCTCTACAGGCTCAAGCCGGATGATGGGGCGGGCTTAAGGCAGTGAAGTAAATAGATACCAGGCTCTTCTCCCCGAGAAGAGACTTGTGACGCGAGGCTAGAGGCGACCTCTCTCAAGATTGGCGCTTTAGGTCTATTGGCTAATGGGCCCGTCAATCACATAGGAAGTGGTTAAGAAAAGGGCATTCTTATGTATTTCCAATTTATAGTTTTATTAATCGTTCACATATTGACCATACCAATTTGACCAAAGCAATGAGCATTGCCTTAATGCCTTTACCAAAAAAGTATTATCTAAAAAAAAAGTTGCAGATAAAAAGGGCACTTTGGCCATTTAGGGCCCGGCCTCCTGCTGGGTCCCAGTAGGGCGGCGCTCTCCTAGCAGCCATGTGGTGCAGCTACAGCTCTGGGAGCCCAAGCCTTGGTGGCCCGCTCTCATCCCAGTTGCTAGGGCAACAGGTTGGATCAAGAGATGCATTGGAGCGTGTGTGTGGGCGTGTGTGTGTGTGTGTGTGTGTGTGTGTGTGTGTGTGTGTGTGCGCGCACGCGTACGCTTGTGTGTGTGTGTGTTTGTGAATGTAACAGCTGCCTCTGGGCCTGCATAGCCTTTAATTGGTGAGGCAATGATTTCCTGGTGCTTGGCCATTGATTTATATTTGCATAGTTATTTGTTGATGGATACAAAGCCTGTGGCAGTGTATTGATCCCGATCACACAGAGGATGAGCTGCCTAGCAGGGCGCTGTTACAACACAGAGACCATCCTTCAACCTGGTGTGGAGCCGGGTCCTCTCATGTCACCCAGAGGCTTGTTCCGGAACAGCGGATTCCGGCTTATTCGAGTTAGTTCAATCAACCATGGATAGTTACAGCTTGAGTTAAGCGCATGTATGAGGTGTATAAACAGTCATAATCAATAGAGCTCTGATACTAGGATTCATCATCATCATCATCAACCTTTATTTTACTAGGCAAGTTAATTAAGAGCAACTCTTATTTACAATAACAGCCTAGGTGGGGGTAAAAGCCCCCTAGGGGATGGGTAATAAAATAAAAAAGGTAGAGGTAGAACAAGGAACAGGATTAAAAAGACAAGACAAGTACACAAATATAGGCATCACAATCAGTGGCAGGATTAAGACGGACACAGCCAAAGCATTCATGGCAACAACAAGCGGCGGCAGAAAAACATGGGCAGACCAAACAGAATTACAGAAACAACAAACATTCATGGAGGAGATACTTAGGTACATGTACAACATGAACAGGGGCTGATATATAGCAACAGTTTAGACATAACACACATGTTCATGTACAGCAAAGGAGCAGGACTGACAGGTGACAGCAATTATGAAATAACACATAAGCATTAATGGCAACATACAGCATCAGGGGTTTAGACAGCGGACAGCCCAGTTAATGGAACAGTATAGTGGGCGGTTAGGTAGCAGGCAGCTTAAAAGACACACAACTCAGGCTGTTAGGACATACAGTACATTTGGCAGGGTGAACAAGACAGCAAGGGTGTAGTAACAGGTTATGACATACAACACATTTAGCAGGGTTAAAATAAACAGCAGGGTAGCAAAGGTAATGACATAGAGGCTGAGTACAAAACAATCATGGGAGCAGGAGGATAGAGGAGCAGTAATGGTAACATGAAGTTAGCTCAGGTAAAAAAGCTGCAAGAGTGCACTAACGTGTTCGTTATGGTTTCCCTGAAGGAACGGACAGAAATAAATGTTTCCATAATCAAAGTTTTTTGTAGCCTGTTCCAGCTGTCGGCTGCCGCGTATTGAAAGGAGGAGCGGCCTCGTGAGGATTTGGCACTGGGAATACTTACCAAGATGTGTGTGGCTGAGCGGGTGACGTGCTTTGGGGGTGGACGTAAGTGGACGAGGTGTGTGAGGTATGGGGGAGTGTGGTCTAGAAGTGTTTTGTAGACGAACGTCAGCCAGTGGATGTTGCGTCTGGTTTTGAAGGAGGGCCAGTTTATGAGGGAGAAGAGCTCACAGTGATGGGTCCTGTAAGGGGCATTTGTAGCAAAACGTATGGTGGAATGATATAAAACATCTAAACGCTCAAGAGATCCTTTGCAGGCTGAGCGGTAGATTACATCGCCAAAGTCGAGTAGAGGCAGGACAGTCATCTGGACCAGGGTGCGTTTCGCCGATGTAGTGAAGGAGGAGCGGTTTCTATAAAGAAAGCTAAGCCTTGCTTTGACCTTGGCCTGTAGTTTAGACAGATGTGCGGAGAATGACAGGGTGCTGTCGATCCACACTCCTAGGTACTTATAGGAGGTGACCACTTCCAGCTTTTTGCCATCTGCGGCCAAGATAGTGTCAGTCAGGGAGGCAACTTTATCATCAGTTTGGTCTTGCTGGTGTTTAGGACCAGGCCGAGGGCAGAGAAGCCACCTTGGATTTTTAGGAAACTCTCCTGGAGAGTTTTCAGGACAGCATCGGGGGAGGTTGGAGGGGGGGGGGGGGACCAGAGGTGTACAGGACTGTGTCATCGGCGTAGAGGTGCATCATGGAGTTTCCAGCGAACTGACCTATATTATTAATGTAAACTGAGAAGAGGACCGGTGCTAGAATGGAACCTTGGGGCACCCCTTTCGAGATGGATAGGGGTTGGGACAGTAGGTTGTCCAATTTTACTGACTGGGTTCGGCCGGATAGATAGTTATCGAACCATGCTACTGTTTGTTTTGTGACACCTATGCAATTCAGTCGTTCCAAAAGCCATTTATGATCTACGGTGTCGAAGGCTTTCACCAGATCAATAAAGGTGGCAGCACAGTAGTGCTTGGCGTCGAGGGCATTGAGGACCTCGTTGAGTACTTTAGTAGTAGCGGTCTCACAACTGTACCCTGAGCGGAAACCTGACTGATAAGATGTTATGGGTATTTAAAAAGCGTGTGAATTGTTAGCAGACGAGCCTTTCGAGCACTTTCACGATACAGGGTAGTATTGAGATTGGGCGGTAGCAGTTAGGGTCAGCGTTGTTTCCACCTTTGAACAGTGGGCGTACCAAGGCCGCTTTCCAAGCAGAGGGCAGTTCTGCTGTATGCAGGGACAAGTTGCAAAAGTGGGAGATGCAATGGTTCTGCAATGGCCATTGATTCACCATGGCAACCGGCGAGAAAAAAAGCTTGTCCTACTTCACCCCTCTGGAAACTAGAGATTCGAACTCGGGGTCAGTTGCCATGGTCTCATCAGGTAAATGGCAAAAATTGACCAAGGGATGGTGTAGGCTACTTGGGGCAGATTTGTCTTTATTTGACAGTGAATGGTGGTAACTTAATATGTGAAGTGTTTCAGAACAATTGTGTGTTTCAGATAAATCCTAAAAAATCCCTGCTTAGTATTTTTTTATTGTGTTCATTGAGTCAGCTACCTTTTGTACTTTTATTTCTGTCATTATCAACATACTGTACAGGTACAGTTCTTGTGTAATTCTGTCTAAATTGTATAATCTTATTTAATTGTCTTTTTCCTCGTGTTTGAAAGGTACTAGACTTTATAAATAAAAATTGTATTATTGTGTGATGAAAGACGGGGTGTCAACATTTTCTCCCGATGTAATGCGAATTAATTCGCCTTCAACATCGATCAAGTACTGTAAACATGAAAATGTGTGACAGCTGTTTCAAGCTTAGCACACGAGAAGAGATAGGGAGACCCTCAGGGCTTGTTACAGAAAACCTGCCAGCGAGCATGTTAAGTTACCAGGCTAACTGACCCAGAGTTTGAGTTAACTTTCTGGAACGGATTTGAGTGACCTCTCTTTCTGGAATGGAACACCCAGACTTTCCCTCATCTCAGGGTTTCGCTAAACCCACATTCTGGGATACACCCCTGGGCTATGTAGACACTGGCTTGTGTATTTACCTCTGTCTTGGTGTTGCTATCCAGTAGGTTTCTAATTGGGTGATCTTGGGATGAACCGGTTCACATACGGAAACTGACACATTCTGCACACGCTGCTGAGATGTGTCCCAGCATGGTTCTGCTCAATCCTGCTCAACAATAGATCCTGCCACAAAGGGCTAAATGGATTAGTTTATGGTGATTATTGCTGTTGTCTCCAGTCAATGGAAGCATGCATGTGTGTGTGTGTGTGTGTGTGTGTGTGTGTTTGCGTTGTGTGGCCCTTATCTGTCTCTGTCAATTTGTATGTGTGTTGTGTGTGTGTGTGAGTGTGTGTTTACCCGAGGGCACGTCCTAGAGATTTGCCTCCGAGATCCTCATCCCGTTGATAAAGTGACGACGTACACTGGGGTGATGAGGAGGATGAGAAGGAGGAGGAGGAGAGGGAAGGACAGGAGGAAGACAGGAGGAGGACAGGAAGGGATAGTTCTCACCACAAAATTGCACTAGTGACCCTCCCTGTGAGAGCAGAGCATATAGGTCAGAATGAGGCTGGCTCTTGCTCTGCTGTGGAGCTACTCTGTGCTGACTCCATGTGAGGCTTGGCCACAGATCGGTCTGCCACAGGGGGTTGGCAGGAGACGAGGTGTGGGAGAGGACCTCACAGGCAGACCCATGTCCCTCACACACAGGAGGAGAGGAGGAGGCAGAAGAGGGGTATTAGAGAGGAAGGGATAGATCATACAAGAGAGTAGGGGAGTGTAGAGTGAGAGTGGGGGTGGGGGGTGATGAGAGTAGTGAATTTATCTATAAATAAAGACAGGCCCGAGGTGTGTGTGTGTGTGTGTGTGTGTGTGTGTGTGTGCGTGCGTGAGTGCAGAAAATAGATCATCTATAGTTAGATAGAGATAGATAGATAGATAGATAGATAGATAGATAGATAGATAGATAGATAGATAGATAGATAGATAGATAGATAGATAGATAGATAGATAGATACTGCATATTATGACTTTAGAGGTCAAGTGGTGCTTTGCAATATTGCTCTCCAGCAGAAAGAAAGGGAAGTGGGGAGGTTGCACCTTGGACAGCTCTCCCAGCAGCACCTTGGACAGCTCTCCCAGCAGCACCTTGGACAGCTCTCCCAGCAGCACCTTGGACAGCTCTCCCAGAAGCGCCTTGGACAGCTCTCCCAGCAGCGCCTTGGACAGCTCTCCCAGCAGCACCTTGGACAGCTCTCCCAGTAGCACCTTGGACAGCTCTCCCAGAAGCGCCTTGGACAGCTCTCCCAGCAGCACCTTGGACAGCTCTCCCACTCTGCCACAACCCCCAGCCTCTCCTCCACAGCACCATGGACAAGGTTGCCTGCCTGACCGCCTGACTGCCTGACGCACACCAAAACCACCAGCTGCTGTAGTGTTCCAACTTTATTTATAGAGCACATTTAAAACAACAAGAGTTGACCAAAGTGCTTTCCATTTCAAACAATACAAGAAACACAACAAATGCAGTAGGGCAATAGGAACTAATGGAACATAAGAAACATAACAACACAATAGGACAATAGAAACCAAGAAACATAATAATAAAAATAAACTACTCTGATAGTCTACTAAGTATTAAAACGCCAGTGAGAACAGATGTGTTTTTAAGCAAGACTTAAACACTGGAAGCGTAGGGGCCAGCCTAATGGGCAGGGGCAGTTCATTCCAGAGTTTTGGGGCTATGACAGCAAAAGCTCGGTCCCCCCTGTGCTTTAGCCTAGATTTAGGGAGGATGAGGAGCGACTGATCAGCCGACCTGAGAGATCGTCGTGGAACATAGGGATGTAGGGTGGCAGCGAGGTAGGGTGGAGCCAGACAATTCAAGGCTTTTTAAGCAAACAATAGAATTTTAAAATTAATCCTGAACTGCACAGGAAGCCAATGGAGGGAGGCCAGGACATGAGTAATGTGTTCCCATCTACGTGTCCCTGTCAGTAGCCGGGCAGCAGCATTCTGTACTAGCTGGAGATGTGACAGTGAGGCTTGGCCGAGACCAGCATAGAGAGCGTTGCAGTAGTCGAGGCGGGTAGACACAAATGCATGCATAACTCTCTCAAAGTCACTAGAGGAAAGAAAGTTTGAACTTTGGAGAGTTGCTTTAGCTGGAAAAAGCTGGACCTCACAGCATTTATCTGTTTGTCCATTTTTAACTCATTGTGAATTTTCACCCCCAGGTTGGTTACTATGGGCTTAACATATGACTCAAGGTGGCCAAGGTCAGGGGGTACAGGGGGTACAGTACCAGGACCACTAGGTCCAAACACAATCACCTCAGTTTTACTATCATTAGAGTTTAAAAAATTCAAGGCCAGACAGGCTTTAATGTCCCTGAGACATTCAAACATGGGGTTAAGGGAGTTAGGGTCATCACGTTTTAGGGGCAGGTATATTTGAGAGTCGTCTGCATAACAATGGAATGAGATGCCATGTTTTTTAATAATAGGCCCTAGGGGGAGCAGCTAGAGTGTGAAAAGGAGGGGGCCTAGAATGGAACCTTGGGGTACACCACATGGGAGGGATGCAGATGATGATAGAAATTCACCATGACTCACAGAAAAACTCCTCTCAGACATATAAGACCTAAACCACTCTAGAGCAATACCTTTAATGCCCACATACTGCTCTAGGCGAGAGATGAGGATGGTGCGGTCTACTGTGTCAAAGGCAGCTGTAAGATCTAAAAGAGAAGAATGACAGAGTCCCCAGAGTCAGCCGCCATTAAAAGATGTTTGAACACTCTCAGAAGGGCGGACTCTCAGAAGGGCGGACTCTCAGAAGGGCGGACTCTCAGAAGGGCGGACTCTCAGAAGGGCGGACTCCGTGCTGTGAAGGGCCTGAAACCTTGCTCCTGAAACCTTTCCACTGATTGCTAATAGAACACCTTTGTCTCTGAACAGTTGGTGGTGTCAGATTCACCAAGTAACACCTCCCTGTTCCAGAGAGCAGATCTCTCCCAGATCACACAGGCACCTGCTACATTAGAAGCTATGAGCCGGGATTGGATCACAGTGGAAAATAGGATACATTACATTACACTACAGTCATTTAGCTTTAATCCAAAGCAATTTACAGTAATTGCATTCAATGTAGTTGAAGAGTTGTAGAATTGTACAGGTATTGGATAGAAACACATCACAAACACATACAGTAATGACACACTGGAAACACTGGGGCTATCAATGTCTATCATTTGAGCCAAGATAGGCCACATTATATTAGTTCATTGCACATGTAATCCAATATATAATAGTAGTGAGTTGAATAGTGAGTAATTATGTTGAGCAGAATCAAACCCAATTCCAAAGCCCGTGACAAAATCAGAACTATTTTTAATTGTATACTTATGCTATAATTTGAATAAGAATTCTAAATCTGCTGAAAATTATGATTGGTGGAAGTTGGTGGAATAACCATTGGTTGCCAGGCTACCAATATCATTCCACTGAGCTCAAATAAGTGAGCCATGTTAGAGTGGACTCTAGAGTCCTGAACCATTCTCCTGCTGTTATCAAAGGAGACACACAAAACACTTGAACTGATTAGTTCTGTGAGTAAATTTTCTGCAATTATGCTAAGTGCTACAGAGCGATTCAGAATTGAATATAAAGTCAACATTAGGCTCAAATAGAAGTCTGTCTTCGCTGAAGCAGCATTAAACCTGCCCTTATAACTGTGAGAGAAAGAGAAGACATCATTTGCCATTAATGTCTGCCATCGGTCTGTTCTGTGTGAGGAAGAGTTCTACCAAACATCAAAGCCCAAGAGGATGTGTCTTATCTTGTAAATGCACACATGCATTGCTAAATTCACTATATACCGTATTAACAGATACCACCTCCACCACAATCTAATCTGTTTGATAGAAGAGATTTTATTAATTTTCCTATATCCGCACCAGATTAAAAGCTGGTTATCATTCAATTCCTTTAATGTCGCCATCGCCTACTGTCACAGGCAGCTAATTAGATTGCTGCCTGGGTGTGGGTGTTTGGCAGGCTGACAGGTAATATTATAAAGTGTGACCTTCCTTGTTCTGTTGTCCCTGGAACTGCTGTCTTAGCGGAGAAGAACTCCAGCTAGCCTGGAGGAGAAGCTTGAGCTGGAAATCGCTGTATGTGTGAGAAAGAGAGTGAGGGAGAGAAAAAGAGAGAGAGAGAGATGTGCATGTAGCCCATGGTATGTGTTTTTTTTCTTTTCGTGTCTTCCCTGTTTGTGAGGAGAAGAAGCAGTTCCCTCAACAGTGTGATGACTGGACTCAGTGGGGTGCCAGGGGCCTCCCGTCGGGCTGACTGTTCAAGAGTTTAACTGCCTGTCAGGCCTCGATGCATATCCCTTGTCTCCGTCCCACTCTCCTCTGCCATCACTGCTGCTGCCTGCAAGGCTGAAAGCAACACTCCGCCTTAGGGATGGGAAGAAACTAGGCCAGACCGGGCGTCTAAGGAAACCTTGTGTGTCTGGTTTGAGGACAGATTGTTTCTAAGGAAACGGTGTGTCTGGTATGAGGGCAGATTGTTTCGTATATACAGGAAGATTTTAGGAGATATGTCATCCTGTTTCTTTTCCACAGGAAATTTTGTAACACTTTATTAGAGGGTGTTACTGCACCTGCTAGTTCAGTGTGACGGAGAGATGTGGAGAGAATGAGAGAGTGAGAGAGAGAGAGAGAGAGAGAGAGAGACTTCATTTCCTTCTTTTCCTTTCCTTTTTTTTTTTTCCCCCCCCCCAACTGCTTGTGATCGTTAACACATTTCAGAGTCAGAGCGAGAATGTGTTATGTGAGCAAATGAAAGCGATCGTCACAACTAGAGGTGCGGTTGTTAAATGGAGGGAAAGTGAGCATTTCCATTTCAGAGCAGTACTTCCCAGTTATTAAGTCTCGCTGGCTGATGTATGCTGCTCCAGTCCTAGAGGCAACATTGCTGTGATGCACATTGAAACGACTTGGACTTGTTATCATATCTCTAGAGATCTGTTCAACACCTTTTCAAAACACCAGATCTCTACACAGTCACACACATACAGTACTGCTTTGTTCAATCTCTATAGGGAAACGCACACAGTCAGACAGACTCATTCCTCCACCTCCTACTCATCGCCTGCTGGTCGAGGGGGGGGAAGCAGTAGTTCTGCTAGCTCTATCCTCTGGTGTACATTGAGGCTGCCTGTTGTGTGAAGAACTAGGACAACAGTAATAGGCACTACAGGCAGGCAAGTCAATAACGTGGGTGTACAAAGACTATGGTATACTACACTTCAATTCTTAGACTCTACCAAGGTTTAAAGTCACAGTTTGAGATAAGATCCCCACTGGTGCTAGTGCGAGGAAGAATGGTCTCAGAGGTCATCATTGGACACAAAGGATTCACATTCAAATAATAATCCAATAACATTCCAATAATGATGAGAAGGCTTACCTGGAGGTGAGGCTCCTGACCCAGTGGTTTCAGGATAACAACCTCCATCTGAATGTCAACAAGACAAAGGAGATGTTGGTGGACTTTGGGTGAAACCAGGAAAGGAACTACACCACCTTAATCATCAACAGGACCCCTGTAGAGAGAGTGGACAGTTTCCAAATACATTGGTGTCCAGATCATCAAGGACCTGTCATGGTCAACTCATATAGCCACTGTGGTGATGAAAGCACATCAGAGACTGTAACACCTCAGACAACTGAGAAAATTCAGAGCGTCCCACCAGATTCGACAGAGCTTCTACTTATGCACGATGGAAAGCATCCTGACTGGGAATATCACCACCTGGTATGGGAACAGCAGCTCTCAGGATCGCAAGCCCCTACAGAGAGTGGTACGGTCAGCTGAACGTACCTTAGGGGGGCCACTACCCCACCTTGAGGGAATCTACAACAGAAGATGAAGACCAAGGCCAACAGGATCCTGAAGGGTCCCAGCCACCCAGGCAATGGACTGTTCTCTCTGCTTCGGTCAAGGAAAAGTTACCGCAGACGCATGACGAACACAGAGAGACCCAGGAAGAGCTTCCTCCCCCAAGCCATCTGGCACTATATCTAGTGGGTCAGAATATCTATTGTATATAGCATAACTGTACATGCAAATGAGATGACAATATATCTCAGCCCAGGGATTATTTATTATAGCTATAATATGCAAATAACATACAGTACATGACAAACTTCTGTTATACATAATTCACATCAGACGAGTCTATCTGAGGTTGACTGTTTGTACCGTGTAATTCCAGCAATGAAGAGAAAAAAGTGAACGGAAGAGAAAAAAGACGATGAAAAAATAGATAGAAACAGTCTAGTAAACAGTATGCCTGTGAATATTTCATTACCATAGGTTACTGAATTCATTTTCAAAATGGCAATTACATGTAATTTCTCAAGGGACTTGTAAGCACTGGGCCAGAATTTCCCATTAACATGGATGTTTTTCATTTCCTATCAACTCCCAAGTGTTGCTTGTTGTACATACAAATACAGAACTAGGCCTTGTCCTAAATCAATCCCAAGGATTTTATAGTATACCAAAATGCCCAATCGAGTCGAACCAGCACAGGTGCTTACTCTAGTTCCATCAGTATTCTAGGACATAGGGTAGAGGGTTTGACTGGGGTCATGTCTGAAAAGCCGGATGTTACTTCCTGTAGAGCCTTAAAGTCCTCGCATTTACAAGCAGCACACCATCCATCAAACATGAGCTCCTTTTCTCTGGCAAACTCCACGTAGGTTTTACTGACACCTTTTCGATGGTTTCTGAATTTTTGCCTGTATGCCTCTGGGACAAGTCCATAGGCATTAAGCACAGCAGATTTCACACAATCATAGTCCAAACCATCTGAAAGAGACAAAACAGACACAGCTTCCTGGGCTTTGCCTACCAATTTGCATTGTAAAAGCAAGGGCCACATGTCCTTGGGCCAGTGCAAAGAGCCAGCTATACGCTCAAAAACACTAAAGTAGGAGTCAACCTCAGATTCTCTGAAAGGGGGCACTAATGCAATATTCTTACGAACATCAAATCTATCAGGGCGATCCCTCACCTCGGCAGAAATCGGAGTTGAAGTCTGCGGGGCGCCAAGAGACTGAGAGGCAGAGTACTGGTTGGCCTTTAGTAGAGCCATTTTCTCCTCCATCTCCAGTCGGCGCAACTGAATCTCTGTGTCCAACTCCATCCTCCGTATTTCAAGCCGGCAGTTAATCTTCACCTGCCGTTCACGCTCTCTCTCCTGCTTCTCGGCCTCGAGTCGCGCTACCTGGAGGCGCAGTCGAGCATTTATACCCGACCGTGGTGAACCAGGAGGAGAAACAGAATGGGGACTAGGATCAAACCGAGGCATAGAACGGGGTGGTGGAATCTCTCTCACCTTAGGGTAGGCCTCCTCCTTCACTGGGGAGGCAGGATCATCCTCCCTTCGGTCCTCCCCAACCACAGGGATTCCTTGCTGCTCTGCAGACCCCTCAGGATCAGGATTAGCCAACATAGGCACTGGCAAAACCCCCTGGTCCACCAGTGCTTCCCCCACAATGCGCCTCAACTCAGCCTTCACAACATTCTTGGGCGTAGCTATTCTAACGCTCAGCTAGAGCCTTCAAGTCAGCCACAAGACAAGTCTACCAGCTCCACTGAAAGAGACTCAATGAACTGAACTACTACTGAGGTCGCCATTTAAAAAAAAGGACCCACTAATGTACACAAAAACTGAACCACCACACCCACAATACGTTTAACCAGCTAGGGCCCTACACACAAACTCTCAGGAATGATGGACGTATCCCGGACGAGCCCCCACTTGTTACATTCTTACTACGATGTTATTACCAAAGGGGTATGGTGAATAAGAACATACAGTCTGTGTATAACACACAGCTGGTAGATGGAACGCAACACAATACTCTGGGTGTGGGGCATTCAAAACACAATACAATGTCCAAATCCAATGTACCTTTTGTCATCAAAAAGGATTTATTTCCACACAAAACTCATGAGTATACTACAATAAGAAATGGACAAGACAAGGGGGGAGAAAATAAACATCATAACATTCCTCCGGACGCTAACAAAGGGTAGGAGAGGGGGGCAGGGAGAAAGACCATGCGGCGGTGCCACACCACAAACACAGCCCTAAACTTCCCTACCCCCCCAACCTACCTAATCCACACACACTCTAACTAAATAGACCTGCCCGGAACCTAACCTACCTGCTACAACAAGTGCACTGCACGCGTCTTACCTAATGTGTATAGACAGTGGTTACCTACATGGTGCAAAATGTAGACCCCAGGGTGTCTACATAACAACCCCTCTCCTCCAACTCCTACACAGGACACTCTTATAGGAGACAGGGAGACACATGATTGGACAACAAGGAAGGTAGATAATTGAACACAGGTGGGAAATCAATGAGGGACACAAGGACGGCACACACTGAGGGCAACGATGATTGACAGGACAGGACAAGGCGGGACCAGGAACCACATGCACCACCGCTGGCCAACACCTGGTGGAGACAGGAAGGAAAAACAAACACAAAAACAACACCCCACCTCCTTTCCCGTAACACTGGAGAACGGTCCAATCATGGATCTCTCTCAACTCCTTCACACCTTAGCCATCTCTCATCCCTTCACACTTCATCCCTCTCTGCACCTCTCCACACCTCATCCCACTCTCTCTACCCCTCCACACCTCATCCCTCTTTCCACCCCTCCACTCTTCATCCCTCTCTCTCTACCCCTCCACACCTCATCCTTCTCTCCACCCTTCCACACCTCATCCCTCTCTCCACGTCTCATCCTTATCTCCACCCCTCCACACCTCATCCCTCTCTCCACCCCTCCACATCTCATCCCTCTCTCCACCCCTCCATGTCTCATCCTTCTCTCCACCCATCCACACCTCATCCCTCTCTCCACCCCTCCATGTCTCATCCTTCTCTACACCCCTTTACACCTCATCCCTCTCTCTCTCTACCCCTCCACACCACATCCCCCTTTCCACCCCTCCACTCTTCATCCCTCTCTCTCCACCCCTCCACGTCTCATCCTTCTCTCCACCCCTCCACACCTTATGGCATCAGCTGTCGACGTTCCACCGTCAACAATTAAGAGATGAGCCTCTGGGATTCTGTAACGGTGACGCTGGCATCGAACGTGACACAATGGCTACAGTGGAGCCGCTGTCATTAATTACAATGGATTCATTCCCGCAGCGTCCACCCGTCCACCCTTCATCCATCTCTCCACCCATCCACACCTCATCCCTCTCTCCTCAGTTGCAGGTGACATCTCTCAGTCTATTGGAGGCGAGTGACCTTGCCCCTAGCTGTTGGCCTGCCAGGGAGCTCAGTGCCAGAGTGGAGGGAGTGGAGGGTGCAGAGTCCATTAAAGGATTACTAATGTGAGGAGGAGGACCTGCTGGTGCTCCAGCACAGGCCCGTCCACAAATGTGATTTATTACCATGCATATGAATAGGCACTGGTGGGAGAGTGAGGAGACTTTGAGGGATGGACTGGCCTCGTCAAACCTTCCTGATCAGTAACTGCAACTATGATAGTATGGTGATATCCCTTTTGGCACATATGTTTCTCTGAAAATACTGAATTTGAATTTGAGAGACTTTAATAAGCTCGATCTCTGGCCCTCTTGTTGGCCAGGTTTGTTGGAGCTGTGTCAACTGGAGGACAGAGTGAGAGTTTAGTGGCTGTTTGAAAATCAACGGTACACCTCTATTTCACATTCATTGAAATTAAGCACACTGTGGCACTGGCAAGCTTTTTAATATGTATTAGCGTTCAAAAGGCACAGTGGCAACTCCTTCACCTGTGCCTATTATTTATGCAAATGGATGAAAGATGGCGTGACAGGGAGAAAACATTTTCCAAGATGATGCTTTTAGTAAAGAATTCTTGTCAAAGCTGGGCGCGTTTCCCCGTTTCGTCCGGCGAAGATCACACGTTTACTGACAGCACGTTTTAACGACAGGACTTCTGCTGCTCTGCAAGGCAACTGATAAAGTTAGTCTGCCGCTGAAAGAGAACGCTGCACTTTTGACTGGCGTGAGGGATCCGGTGACGGTGTAGAGACTGAGATTGGTTTTGGTCAGTGATGATGAGGCCCATGGCCTGTGGTGTTACAGGCGTAGGAGGGAGAGAGGGGCCTAAAGGATACTTCAGATTTCTGGTGATGAGAGATATCAATTTTAATAAATATCCATTTTAATCTAACACACACACACACACACACACACAGGCATACCGAGCCTCAAGGGACTATTTGCATAAAGATACTGTCAACGGGAGTAATTTTCTCCAGATAAACGCCAAGGTTATTTTCTCCCCAGATGATTATCTCCAGGTCAGGTGTTAATTGAGAAGGAACCCAGAAGGACCCCTCTTTTAATGAGTGAATGACTGAGCCTCTAATTTTTACTTTCACACTGATATAACCTTACAAATTAGATGAAGATTCTCTGCGGGAAAGAAAGATTTCCGTTACGCTCCGTGCGTAGGTACTTCACGCTGTAAATAATGGGTCTGCCATGTCAGCCTGGAATCATCAGACACTGTTGGAGAAGAATAGTGTGGTCATAAGGAGTTTGTCTGGGCGGTCCATGTTTTCAGGCCATAACCATCGGTCGGGGGGTACATTTCATATGCAGCACGGATAATTAAATCAGTGGCTACTCTTCTGAAATCAATATGAAGCCTCTGCAGAACGTATTACCACACAGCCAGAGGGTGTGTGTGTGTGTGTGTGTGTGTGTGTGTGTGAGAGAGAGAGAGAGATAAAACGAGTGGGAGAGAGAAAACACGCCTGTGAGAGGGTACACGGCGAGTTAGATTTTTATTATGACAGACGAGGGGGTTATAGGTACCAGGAGACGGCCGTTTGAATGTGGACGTCGTTACATGCATGCTTAAGATCTGGGTCACCCATCGACTTCACTTCCCATCCTGCAGCAGCACCGCCTCCTAGCTGGATCATTACGGCCGGGATGGTAGCAGCATGCTAGATGACAGCACGGCTACAAAAAGATGGAGTGAATAATCTTATTTCATTCCCTCTCTGCCATTGGTACCTTTTATCCTCCCCTTCATCTGTCCATCTTTTTATCTCCTACCTCTCCTTTCTCTCCCCATCCCCAGCCTCTTCAAATTGGAGAAGAACAAAAAAAAACATCCACAGAAGGGTTTCATTCATCCCAAAAAAGGCCATTATTTATTTTAAGGGAATTACTGCATAATGCTGTTCCCATCAGTGTCTGGTGCCAATGCTGTGCTCCTCATAGCTTGAGGGGAGTTGTTGAGATGTGTGTGTGTGTGTGTGTGTGTGTGTGTGTGTGTGTGTGTGTGTGTGTGTGTGTGTGTGTGTGTGTGTGTGTGTGTGTGTGTGTGTGTGTTGGCGAGGGGTTCAGGTGGTTCGAGGTTAGATGGGGCTCAGAAAAACAGCCGCCACTAATCAATATACTTTAAACCTTCTAAGGGGCCCAGTCAAATATATTTTTCATGGGGCCCAAAAATGTCTGCCGATGCACCTGGTTTGAGGTCCTGGACCATCAGGTGTGCACACACTTCAAAGTGAATCAGACTGCTAGAGCATGACAGCTTCAAACAGACCTGTGATATGCTAGAGATCTCTAATTGGTCTGTGGTGAGTTAACCTGGTATTACCTGGACAAGGTGATTGGCCGTTCCCTTGACTCACAGCCCCCACACTGACAGGCACACTCTCTGATTGGCCACTTTGGCCTTGTTATAACTTTGGAGAGGATTTAAACTGCTATGAAAGACTGAGAGAAGGATATGTATTACTTAGTATTACTCCCTGAATTTATTTTTTTAATATCCATATTATGTCAAAAGAGCAGACACTTAAAAACAGTTATTTTCCAGTTCCTGTCTTCTTGTCATCTGCACTCATTAATGATATGAATGAATAAACACACTCACTATGAATAAACACAATAGATTCAAGATTACTTTTATTTGTCACATGTAATGTACAGTGTACAGTCACAGTGAATTGTTGCTGCAATAGAACAATATAATAATATGCAAAGCCATGTGTTTACAACAATCTAAATATTGTACATCATTTTTTAAATGTGACATCTTTTTTCAATTTTCTTTCTTTTTTCAATTTTTATTTTCTTCTGTCTACTCGCTCACATCTGATGTTGTAGTTGTATATGTGTCGTATATATATGAGTTGTATATATCATGTGCTCTTATTCTGTTAGCAGTTGGGGTTGGGGGGTGAACATGAACTAGCCTATTCTGCTTTAAACGCGTTTGTTTGTTTGTTTGTTTATTTAGTCTGTCACACATGTACCAGAGCCCCACCACATGCGGGCGCTTGCCAAAGTTCATTTTTCCCATTGACAAGTACATTTTGCTTTGTACATAAAAAACTATGCTTGGTGTCTCAGTAATAGAAAATTGTATTTTACGGAGGAGCCAGTCTGCAGTGGCGATTGCTCTTATGCCAAGGTAAGCCTGGCATACCCATACCAAATCCAAATAAAACTTGATGTGTCTTCTTTCGGAGGCAAAAAAATAAAAACTTTCAGACTGTTTTTGTGCGTGGCTGTAAGCCAGCGCACCTAGGATAGTGTTTGTCCGGTTATCACTCCCTCCCTCCCTCCAGTCAATGTTGACCTGCATTTCTCTGTTGGCACCACAAGAGGCAGTAGTCCCAGCACACCAAAATAAAGAAGGACACCAAAATCAACTCGCCGATCTTCACTGCACAATTCATTTTATGGGACTATACCCCAAACATCCACATGTTCATCCTTTCACTCCAAACTTTACCCCTTGCCTTATAGGTCAGATCCTGTCCCAACCCCAACCCTTATTCTAACCCCAACCCACACTAGGGACTGGAAGGACACCAAAATCAATCAATCAATCAATCAATCGATCAATCAATCAATCAATCAATCAATCAATCAAACAAAGCTTTATTTGTATAGCGCATTTCATACCCAGAGGCAACACAATGCGCTTTACAGAGAACAAGGGAGGTGGGTATACGACCCACCCCTACATATTCCAGAGGGAAGCAAAAAAAACAGTAATCACCCGGGGGCCAGATAAGTGTGCTGTAAAAATTCTTCCCTGACCCCTCTCAACAAGGCGATCGAGCAAGCTCCTGGAGTATGTTTGTCTACCAGCTAAGAACATTTATAAATCAATAAATTACATTAAATTACATTTTCAGAGTAAGATAAGCTAAAAACAACATAGGAGAGACATGGCAAATACTGGTGTGTGTTTGCTATGGCCCAGGCCTAAAGCTGGAAGTGTGCTGGTGTATGTCTGTGTGTATGTGTGTGTGTTAACAAAAAAAAAAAAATCAACCCGCCAATCTCCATCTCCACCCGGGAGATCTGGATTCAAAGCCCCGGTGGGGATGATTTTATGGAACTATACCCCAAACCTCCACATGTTCATCCTTTCACTTCAATCTTTACTCAGTGTCTGGGGCCATGGAACCAGGTGCTCCTAAGCAGTTCAGTATTTTGAGTTGCTGTGGGGCTAGGAGTGATTCTGCTAGCCTCTTGCGCTGCCTCCAGCCACCCTCCCTGTCTGACGCCCCCTTCAGGTACTTGGTAGCCTCCTGCTGCAGTGCCTCCTCAGTGGTTCCCCTCATGACTGGGTTTTTCTGCATAGCCCCTAAAAGGGATAAAGAAGATATTAGCTTAGAAACACATTTCTGCTTTATTGGCACAGTGACAGTAGAAAAGGAGAGGAAAGTTGGGAGAGGAGGGGACTGACACCTTCATGCTCCGAGGTACCCATTAATTCGGGGCATGCTTTAAATTCTAAACATGATTTATTCACAACAGACTATTACATTACACCAGGGATTCTCAACCCTTTGTAAGGCCCACTTCTGATTGTTAAAATTCTGAGAACCTAATTGAAGCAGATCCTGATCCACCCCTTGGTGAATTTTTCACTGTTTACTCCATTAACTAGACATTGAAAGAGAAAACAACACTACCTCTGCACTGGTTGTATTCCAGATCACAGGAACATAGTGGTTGATGATCAGCCCAGACAGGAATGAAGGTCACATGTGGGAAAAGACAAAAGACACAACCCATGCATTATCAATTTTGTTAGATTCACTGACATGAAACATAGACACTACCATTGCTTAAAAATCTGTAAACTAGTCTCATCTCCCCTATCCAAATTATTGATCATGAGCATCACATTTCATTATACTGTGATGATATTTTATTATTTCTAAATATTATCAGCAGGTCTGTCCCACATGTACTGGAGCTATTTGACAACTTTGGTAGTCTGTCTGGGTATAAGATAAATTGTTCTAAATCAACCCTAATGCCCCTTAACCAAGCTGCCAAATCGTCCCCTCTCCCGGCTCACATCCATGTGAAAGATACCTTTACCTACCTCGGTATTGTTATACATCCGACCCTGTCGAGGACGTCCAAGGAGAACTTTAAATCAACCCTGGTCAGGATCAAGTCAGACATTGATAGATGGGACGTTCTCAAGATATCTCTCCAGTGCAGAGCCATGATAATTAAAATTAATGTCCTCCCAAGAATACATTTTTGGTTTACTATGTTGCCCCTAGCCCCACCCCCTAAATGTTTTGATAACATAAATTCGCCGATATCCAAATTTATTTGGTCTGGTAAACGCTCAAGAATCCGCATCGCTACCTTACAGCAGCCCAAATTGGCAGGCGGGCTGGCCGTTCCTAATTTTAAAATATATTATTTCGCTTTTCGAATCCAAGCCATGCGTAGGTGGATGGACCCGAGCTCTAAAGTGCCATGGAGATCTATTGAGGCCGGCCTAGCTCACCCGATTAGGTTACAGGATCTACCCTTCTCAGGCACAGGGCGCAGTTCTCAGTAGTAACTTCGGACCCATCATAGTCAACACCCTTAAGGTGTGGAAGACGGTGGAGTGACTTAAGGGTGGCCCCTTTAGTTCATGTTCCTCTGTTCCGTTGTGGAACAACACTAACCTGCTGTTGGGCAAGGAGCCCTTTACAAACTGCTCTTGGAGCCTGCAGGGTGTGAACACGATTGGGGAACTGGGGCCTGCTCTCATTTCGACAACTCCAGTTAAGGTTCACTCTTCCAAAGTCATCCTTTTTTGTTTATTTGCAGTTGAGGTCTTCCCTGAAGGCATATGGAGTTTCCTGGAACTGCCCACCCCATGTTGAGCTGGGTTGAGCTCACCTCGACATCTCATGGTGGTGTGTCTAGAATTTATCGTCTGCTTATGGACGCTATCAACAAACCACTCGCTTTAGAAGTGCTGTGGAGTCGGGAGCTCCAGAAATTGGATTTCCACCCTAATTGGGATGTCATTTGGTCCAATCTAAATTCAGCTTCAAAAAATGTTGCTCACCAATTGATCTAAATATATTCATAGAGAGTATGCTACCCCTTATAAAAGATACTTGATGAATCTGCAACCAGATTACTACTGCCAGTTTTGTACAGGAGATGCCCCAGGTTCCTTTCTCCACATGTTTTGGGACTGTCCGGTAATTGCCGAATTCTGGGACCAGGTAAATTCCATGATGTCTGAATTGCTTGAAATTTTTTTAAATATGTAAACTAAAAACGTATAATCATGATCATGATGCTGAGCCCAGTTTCTTAAGTGAGAGGAGAGCATACTTGTGCTCGTTGCACACAAGCTTTCCTCAGTATTGTGATAATATTACTAGTTTTTAAACCCTTAAGCATTATTTGATCTTTCAATTCTCTTCACTAGTGTCTAAATGTACAAGTGTACAACAGTGTGTGGTCTCTGAAATAATAAAGAAATATAATATATAACTAACAGAAATACTTACACAACTTAATAGCCTAACTCAAATACTCATTCAATTGCTGAAACTGAACAAGGAAGGTTGGAGTGAAAGGATGAACGTGTGGAGGTTTGGGGTATAGTCCCATAAAATCATCCCCATCGGATCTTGAACCCGATCTCCCAGGTGGGAGTCCAATACTTTCACCGCTACTCTACTTGTGCAGTGAAGATTGGCGGGTTGATTTTGGTGTCCTTCTTTCTTTTGGTGTGCTGGGACTACTGCCTCTTGTAGTGGCAACAGAGAAATGCAGGTCAACATTGACCGGAGTAAAGGAGGGAGGGAGAGAGTGATAACCCGACAAATGCTATCTAAACTGTATTATCTGTCACATAGCAGGATTATATAAAAACTACTATCAGTTCTCCACCAAAAAGCTTACTCTTCAATGGTGCAAGTGTGCTATATTTATACTGAGAAGTGAGTTTAACCATTTCAACTTGATTACACCAACAAAATGCATTCATGGGCGGAGCCCTGTGCTCTCTGAGCACCGTTTCTTGTTTGCAATATTATCTACTAGGCCTACTATAGGCGCACAATAAAGATGATTATGATATAATTAAAATATGTATTGGCAGTGCATGTATTTACATCATTTGGAATGATGTAGGCTATTGGAAATAGTCTGGTGCAAATGTCGGTGTACAAGTGGCATACTAGTATAAGCAGGCCTACTGCCGCGTGCTTCGAGGCTCGGAATGAGTTTTCCTGGATAGCAGACTTGAACAAAAGCCTGGGTTCGCCAGTCACCCCACAAAACTGTGCCATTATGGAAGCCACGCCAGGCTATTGTAGCGACCAAGTTATTCCTGCTGTGGACCAGGCCATAAATGGACAGGGGTGCTGTTGATTCAATTTGATTGCTTGGCAGGTTGGATACATTGGATAGCTTATAATCAGTCAAATTGTCCTGTAAATACTACTTTAAATATGTGTTAATGCCATTGAAATAGTAGCTTCGCCAAACCCAATTTGCAGGATAGCGACGCCAGGCTCGGGAAACGAAGCCTACAGTAGCTCTGCGAAGCTTCACACACCTGTGCTTTAGAGGTTCCACCTTCATCACTTTCAAGAACGCAGTCTAGATGGAACGAGCATCTCAGAATGAAAAACAGGGCGAATGATGGTCTGAAGCTATCACACTGAGTCATTTGGTTTAGCTGAAAATGGTGCTTCACGTTGCCACAACACAAATCGTGCGGTTTTCCAGAATTGAAAGAAAGTGCAGGGCTTCTACTTTTTCGCACAGTTTAGAGCTCCAGAAGTTAAATGCTCTGCACATGAAATGAATAACACTTCAAGCATTTCATATATTCATATTCATGAGGAAATTATAATGTGTCCACTCTTCATTACCACAAAGGAACATACCATGGGGCTGATTGTGCTTGTTATGTAGTTGTTGTATTTTGGTTTGTTTGTTTGTTTTGCTGTTGTAATGTGATTGTATCGTGAGTGTAATTGTACTGTAGTTGTATTGAGATGGTATTGAGTTGGTTGTATAGTGGTTGTTTTGAGGTTAATGTGGTTATATAACAGCTGTATTGCGATTGTATTGAGGTTGTAATGTGGTTCTACAGTGGTTGTATTGAGGTTGTAATGTGGTTCTATAGTGGGTGTACTGTATCATGGTTTTACTGTCTGTCTACTGATGTTCTTTGTGCCTATTACTTTAGTAGCAATAAACAAGGATGGGGGTGTTGACAGCACACTATAAAAGCTTATCTTTTCTGTGATATATGGCACCCCTTACAGCTCACCAGCTGTTAATGTCAACACCGCCAGGAAGGAAGTCTCCAGGACAGGAATCATCCTTTGAGAAGACAACATATACTGTATAGATTCAGCCCTACCTGCAATCGGACAGCAACCCTGTTTCTAATGACATGAGTTACAGGATGCCATGGAAAATTCACCACCGATTCATCCGATCTGGTTCATCCGATGTTGGTCAGGGGCCAGCAACCTTTACTATGAAAAGAGACATTTTGGGCCAATTTTCTTTTTTCTTTTTTTTAAATCAGCTGCAAAATATATTTGAGCCTTAGGCCTGATTCATAGTCGATGTAAACAATGCCATGACTCCATCATGACATCTAACATGACTCGAGAGCTTGCGTTCTGTATTTGAAACACAAGGAATTGCACTATTGCTTGCGTCGTGACGAATTTCGGCATGACACACGCAAGGACGCAATGAGATCTTGTGTGGCCTTGCGAAGCTTGCGTTGCTTGCGCTTATGTAGTTTGCGTCGACTATGAATCTGCCCTTATAATGAAGGCAGTGTTTCCCTTAGATTTGTTTTCAGGTTTGATGGTACGCACCCAGAGCAGCGGGGGGGTTGGGGGTCTACATTAAGGGGGTGGGGGTTGGGGCTCCTCCCCTGGACATTTTGAGTGTCAAACATGTAATTTCCTGCATTCTGGTAATTTCTTTTTTTTTTTTAAGTACCAATTGGTGCTGGATTGTCTGCTGCTATCTAGCTACAGTAGTTAACTTGAATGCCAACATGCCCATTTATTTTATGAATAAATAAGTGTATATAATAGTAATTGGTGTTCGCTAACAAAACTGACCGCGTTTCTAAGACCTATAACTTGGTCACAGGTATATCTGACCACAACCTAACTCTGGTGTCCCGACAGCTGCCCAAGGGACGTTATAGATCCCAGCATAACAATGTAGGCCAGAACCCCACATCCTTCATCCCAAAGAAAGATGTTGAACACACAGAAAATGAACTAAAAGCAACTAACTGGGAGTCTGTAACAACCGCTGAACACTGTGAGAAGGCATGCCAAGCTTTTAACCTAGCCCTCAGATAGGTCCTCTCCAAATACACCAAAACCGCACGGCGGAAACCTAGCCGCAGGCAGACCTTGCCATGGTTCAATGAGCAGCTATAGAGCCTCATGAAAGATAGGGATGCTGCCCTCAAAAAATCTTTTAAGTCAGGCCTAGAAACCGACCGACTAGTCTTTAAAAGCCTTAGAAACAAAGTGACAGGTCAGCGTAGGAATACCAAAGCAAACTTTTTTTTAGATGTAATAAACCAAGTCAAAGAGAATTGTAAAGCTTTGTGGGATTGCATTGATCAGCTACTGTATCTGGAAGGGAGCGAGTTAAGAATGAGTCCATAGAACTCACAGTGCACAGCCAGAATAGTCCAGCAGTCATCACTGGGACAGAAAAGGACAGCCAAGAAGTGGCCAACACTTTTAATAACTATTTCATTGAGTCTGTCCTAGACCTAGCTAGACCTTTTACAAACTCCTCGCCCCCAGCAATCAGCATAGCCATGGCTAGCGATGAAGCCTCGATTTTGGTCAAAGCCAGGGAGACACTGGAGAGGGGCTAAAGAGCAGCATGTGGCTCTGGACTGCCACAGGTTAGTGCAGACCACTGGTGTAGGCTCTAACCCGGCCCCAGTACAAACAGCAGGGACTGGCTGGATTGAAAGTCAGGCTGAGATTCCAGCTCCTTCCCGCTGAGTCGCTTTGGCTGGTGGCCAAAAGGTTCATGTTCAAGGATGCTCTGGACTGGACTTGTCTGACTGGCAGCAAAACAAGCAGACAGACAAACAGACAGACAGACAGACAGACAGACAGACAGACAGACAGACAGACAGACAGACAGACAGACAGACAGGCAGGCAGGCAGGCAGGCAGGCAGGCAGGCAGGCAGGCAGGCAGACATGCAGCCACAGGTCATTTCCAGGACTGGCTGTGGCTGATTTCTTGTAAGGCCAAAGCCGTAGGGGGCTAAATATCTCTGCCTGGCCCCTCTTTCTCTGCTCTGTTTTCTCTCAATACTGTGGGGTCAGTCCACATTGCCCTGTTCTTCCCTAGCAGAACCTTAATCTCTACAGTCTGGTTTGTCTGCTCTGTCGCTGTCTGGGGCTGTGTGTGTGTGTGTGTGTGTGTGTGTGTGTGTGTGTGTGTTTATGCGTGTGTGTGTGCGTACTTGTGTGTGTGTGTGTTTGTGATATCGGCTGGTCATGAGGGTCAATTTCCAGCAAGAGCCCCTGCCTGTCTGGTTCCTCTCTGTCCTCCCACATCTATCCCACAAGCCTCTGGGAGCAGGCCTGGCCTCATCCTGTGCTGGTTCTGTCGCCTCATCAGATCCGGCCCAGATCGCCCATGGGGCTTGAGGGTTGAAGGCAGACCAGCGCTTAAATCGCAAACACAACACTTTGAGTATGCACCCTGGGTGTGTGTGTGTGTGAGTGTGTATGTGTATGTCTGTGTGTGTGTGCGTGTGTGTGTGTGTGTGTGTGTTGTGGAGATGGGTAATAGTTTTCCTTGTGATAGTTTTGCAGCTATCAATTTCCACCCTCTGTGTGCTGTAGTAGAAATCACTGCCACAGTTTGATGATGGTATGTACGGTTGAGGGGCTCAAGTTGTACAGTAGGTGGGCAGTGCCATGGTAGTTTTAGCAGAAATCGTAAGTAACACACCGTAAATAATAAGTAACTAGAAA
This sequence comes from Borostomias antarcticus, assembly GCF_949987555.1. Taxonomy (NCBI): domain Eukaryota; kingdom Metazoa; phylum Chordata; class Actinopteri; order Stomiiformes; family Stomiidae; genus Borostomias; species Borostomias antarcticus. The sequence continues at coordinate 12,625,420 of NC_140246.1, forward strand.
TGGTGCTCGGAGAGCACAGACCTCCACCCTTGAATGCATTGTGTGGCTCTTTGTGGCACGTGCGAGCAGGACATGTTTGGCATTGCTGCATTCGTTAGGTCGGGAGCTTTATGCCAGTCCAAACCCTGTGTTTCTGTAACCTTCCAATGTCAAGATATGGACGTTTCAATCCCCCCTCATTGACAATGAATGGAGGTGAATGGCCAGCCGTGTTCGGGTGGCTTGTGCACCCACGCCGTGATTGGGATCCGCTCCAAAAATGTAATGGGTTATAAGTTGGCCCATGCTACACCCCTCCATCGAGTTACAAGATAATTAGTCTGGTAGTTTTTGCGTAATCCTGCTAACAAACCAATAAACGGACCGACGGACAAACACACGCCACCGAAAACATGACCTCTCGTCTTGCGCTGTCGCTGCGGTGGAGGTAAAAAGCACAATCTAATCGGAGCTCTAATGACGCCATCTGGAGTCGTCCGTGGTCCATCTTGGCACTGCGCCATCTGCACCTAGCTGCACCGACTGTGACCTGAGAGTAGAATACTGTCTAGGGCTGCATACAGCAGGTTAATGGTGGTTCTTCTCTAAGCGAAGTGTCTGTTGGTGCAAAGGCTTTATGTAGAAGCAAGTACAGGTCTACTTTTCCTACATGGGACTTTGTGGGCAAGTAAACAACCTACTGTATTAGAACCTTACTACATGTAAACACCTACATTTTTATTAAGCTTAGCTAAAATGCAAAAGAGTAGTATTTCAACCAGATCACATACCAAACCAACCCCATCCTCTGATATTTTATTTATTTATTATTATCAACGCCCCTCACAAAAAGGCCGTCCTCCACCCCCAACAGCTCCACTGGATACTGGCGCCTTTGTTGAAAAATGTGGAGGTGAAATTCTCTTAACTTAACGGAGATTATGTACTGTATGTGGTTACAGTGCGGACCAAAGAAGGAGCACTTTCAGGCACACCACACACCCGCACGTACAAGTACAAGTGCGTTGTGTGCTACAAGCCAAGGCTGAAAGTATAGATAGCTCTTTATTTATTCCCATGGGGAAATTTCTGTTTCACAGCAGATTAAGAGAGTAGGGTTAATAAAATATACAGAAAAAGAATAAGAATACATAATTAATAGTAAATAGATAGGGGATACATAAAAATAAGAATACATAATAAATAGAGGATAAATAGGGTGGACACAATATACAAATAACTAACAAAATAACTAAAAATAGTTAATAAAGGAAGTCCATCACAGTACAGTAAGTGCTATCCAGTCTTTAAGGAAAGTTCATTAGTCCTATAGAGTGGCCCTCGTGGGCCTCAGAGACCTCCATGCACGCTGGAGGAGTCAGGCGGTGTTATACAGCCAAATGGCAGCAGGAACGAAGGCGCGTCTGAAGCGCTCCTTTGAGCACCTCGGCAGGACGAGGCGGCCGCTGAAGGAGCTTTTCAGGCTGTACACCTCCTCACGTAGGGGATGCGATGGCTTCCCCAGGATGTTGCCGATTTTGGACCTAATCCTTCTCTCCGCCACCTCCTCCAGGCTGTCGAGACGTACTCCGGAGGCCGCCTTCCTGATCAGCTTATTCAGCTTGTTGGCATCGCCTGTGGCAATGCCTTCGCCCCTGCACTCCATCCTTTAATTAGTACTCAGGAGTACACCAAACCAGAACAGTCATCCTCTCCTCTGCCCTCTGTACAGTAGGAGGAAGAACAGAGTGTCAGTAAACAAACAAACAGAAACAGAACTCTCCACAAATCCTATATTTTAGACCCTGAAGTCATTACTACAGTCGAGGCCTTTTCCAGGTCGACCTCTAAAATCCCAAGCTTCAGAGTACCAGACTGGGGCTGTTCTCTGTCTGTCTGGGCTAAGGAGAGGCATATGACACTAGAAATTGAAAGCCAGGGCTCTTAATGCAAATCATCCATTTTTGTCACAGGCAGGCAGGCGTGAAGTGAAAATGCATCTGCAACAGTATCAATAAAAGTATTTTCTTTCTTCCTTTCTTTCTTTCTTTCTTTCTTTCTTTCTTTCTTTTTTTCTTTCTCTCTTTCTCTTTCTCTCCCTCTCTCTCTCCCTCGACTTCAGGAAAGTGGAATGCAGCCCAGAAATAGCAGCTCCCCGTTGCGCCGCCACTGTCACTCCTATCTAACCAATCGTTCTGTCTCTTCTGAAGGCTAACCCCTGCATGGTTGCGTTTTCCAGCCCCGTCGAGTGCTCCCGGAAGTCACACTCATCGCGGCTAAGAGATGATTGTCAGCCCATCCATTTATCTCCCTGCCCCCTTAACCATGGGACTGGGAGTCAGTGGAGGTGTTATTGAATTCACAAGTCTCAACCCCTATGGGTTAGGCCTACATACAAAACTACAGAAAACCTGAAGGGCATTGATAACAACTCTCCAGCCCTCTTTAAGACTCTGCAAATCAGTTCTCTCTGTTTAAGACTCTCTGCAAATCAGTTCTCTCTGTCACAGTCCAACCCGAGCATTTAGAGTGAGAGGCGCAAGTCAGTAGCTGGGGATTGGAGTGGGACCGGAGAGAGGAGAGGAGAGGAGGATAAGAGTGAGGAGGTGTGGTGTGCGAGGTAATGTACTCCAGGTCTTGACGTCAGAAGATGGTGCCGGTTCTGTCGGCAGGAAAGCATGACAGGATTAGAATGTTACAACATTAACCTGTGCAGAATCTCAGCACACCCTTCAGGAGGTTCCCGTCACACTGGAGAACCATGAGATTATGCAAACTTGGAAAATGACGCCTTTTCTTCCTTATGTTCAAGCTAGTACATTCTTTAAATGGCTATGGATTGGCGGTTGTTGCGCAATTACAGTATGAGCAAACCCATGTTTTTCATGGTAAGAACGTCCTTCTAGAGAAAAATGGCCTCTTAACAGCGCTAAAGTGTTGAGAATGTACCAATAAATGTATGAAAGCAAGCATGTCTAGTGTGAAAATGGTGCTTGAATTTGATTGGCAGTTTCTTCACTTCACAGGGACACTCTGGCTTTGCTCTGTCCATGTCAGCACTGAGAGCTACTTTCAGGAGAATCTAGTGGAAATAGCTTTTAGGCACCTGCTGCGAAGTGCGGCCACACACACACACACACACACACGTGCACACACAAACACACATTGCTGGCGCGAGGGAACATGGCTTCAGCTGCTCTCTGTCCACGACTCACAGTCACTTCAGTATATTGCATTCTGTCCTCACACTTGCTCCTCCGGGTAGCTACACACACGCACACACACGCACACACAGACACACATGCACACCTTCTACACATACTGTACGCCTGCCAAGATCACACCTGGATGGCTGTGAGTGGATGGTGTATAATTGGAGACCTGCTCCTGTTGTGCCTCTCTCACCCCTTTGTCCTAAGAGGAAGGAAATGCAGTGGGCACGCAGCGCCAGGGCGAAATGAAGTCAGCGGGCGCTGGTTAATACCATCCATCACAGCTGGTTAGAGGGAAGCAATACGGCGCAGGGATCGTTCACTACGATAAGCAGAGGGAGCCTTTCTCCTAACCCTCTTAAAGTACGGGCACTAGAAAGGTGCACCTCCTGTACAGAATTCTTCCTAACGCCTTCCTTTCTTCCCCATCCTCTCTATCTCATCCTTCCTCTCCACCTCTCCTTCTACTGTACCTTCCTCCCCCAGCGTGTCTGATAGCTCCCAGTCTTATTTCCAACCCGCTGCACGGCTACTCTCAGATACCTTTCTCCCTCATAACATTCCTCAGCAGACCGAAGAGGAAGGTATGCTACTTCAAAATGAAATCTCGGTGTCCTACAGGCGATAGGAGGTCATTGCGATGCCAGGGACGTCAAAAACACAGACAGAAACATAGCTGTTCAACAGTTTCTTAAGACATTCTCTCCCTCAGGTAGTAGATGACTGATGATAGAGGTAATATCCAGTACAGACAATTCAGACCAGCGTTCATTTCTGCTTCCATCTCTTGACGTTCCCCATGACCCTGCTGAATTTGTAACTTGTTGGTAGTTATTTCATCATCACCACCATTTTTTTTTTTTTTCTTATTAATGGTCACACACGCTTCCACATGGTGGGGGCTATCATTTCAAGAGAATGTTACTACAGGATAAGAATTTGATTTGATAGTGGTACTGTAGTAGATTTATTATTAGTTATTGGTGTGCATGCATTCACACATACACACACACACACAGGCATGTGTGCACACACACACACACGCACACGCACACACTGACACACTCAGACAAACAGCAGTCGCGGTTCCAGAGATGCACTACGAGGTGAATTCACAAGCTTGCTGCGCCGTTACTTGGTTACAGCCCATATTGATGAACATTTACATCCAATATGTTGCTCCATTGATTCTCCATCATTCTAATTCCGCCAACCGGAGGAGGGAGGCGACACCATTTGCAGTTCTATTAAAGTAGAATCATTAAAAGCATGCTGCACAACATTTCATAATTAAAATAGCAACAGAAAAACTTCCCGTGAGGCTCATTAGTATTGGGACTGTGTTGTATTTGTTTGCCTGACTGCTCGTGGTGATGACTGTAGCCTACTGTAGCCACGGTTGATGGTCTGATATGCTGTGTGTTTTAACTATTTACTGTATGCCAGACATCATTTAAAAAAGACACACTGTTCTTTTGATTATGAATATGACAGGGAAAACATTATGGGTCATTTAAATTTGAGGTTTCACATCGTCCTAAATTAAATTAACATAAAGTACATTAGCTTGCCCCCCCCCCCCCCCCCCGCTGAATCCAGTGAGTTGAATAGTCATTTCAGCTTCTTCAACACACATACCTGTGGTTACCTGAACACAGAGAAACACACACATGTGCGTGCACACACACACACACACACACACACACACACACACACACACACACACTGACTGGTATGGCCAAGTGTTTCATGTTGCAACCAGGGGCCTCATTTATCATTGAGGTACGCCTTTTTTTACACCTCTTTTTCCGCGATTTCAGGGGTACGCCCTCTTCCCCCCCCCACAGCGCGATCTATCAACCAAAAACGCTTTTCTACGCCACCTCCCGACTTGGCGTACCGATTTAGACAGGTTTTTACACCCTTTATGAACACAGGGGGAACTGGCGACGCCGGTGGTGCGTCGGTGAATTACAATGTTTGATGGAGAGAGGAAGAGCGAGAGTTTATAAACACACAATCATGTAGGCTAATAGCCCAATTCAGCACAAACATATACCTCAATGCAAGATCGTGTCCTCATTAATGGTCCGATATGGATTTGTTCCCCAAACTGTACCTATGCGCTGTCCCAAACCTTTCTGTGCAATATGTCACACACCTAATGCAGGCACTCCATCAAACGGCAATAATTGACCAATTAGATTGTCATTAATATGTGATCATGTGGACCCATTTGCTGTTTGGTAAGCATATAAATGACAGTCCATCTGTCTGTTATGCGAGCCAAAATGAATCCGGTGCTACTCGGCCTACTGGCCAGGATAGAACTCCAAAGAGGTGACGGCGACTGCACCCACATATTGATAAGGGCACCATCAGTGAATGAATATGTCTATGTGATTCGCTAAAATGTGCACAGTATAAATACTCAAATCATATGTGACGCTGACATGCTCATCACAAGTGTAGTGGCACGGTGGCCTGACTCCACACATGACTCATTCATCCTGGTGCACAGCAGGGTAGGGGCTAGACTGGAGGCAGGCGCTGCGCGTGACGGCTGGCTTGTTGGTGAGTGCATATGCCAAGATACTTTTTTTTTTTTTTTTTTTACTTTAATCTTATGCATTTTCCATCCATACAACGACAATACAATGAAACAAAAAACATAATAAAAACTAACAATAACAGCTTATGGGTACTTCCATCAAGTCACAATGCAGCTTTTATCTTACTCAAATATTACAATTTCAATATTTGTGGTATCATCACACTTCCTTCTATAATCCATCCATTTTTCCCATCGCCCTTCAAACTTTCCTTTCTGCATCCTCAATGCATGCGTGGACCTCTCCATAACATAAATCTCCTCCACAACACCCAGCCACTGTTCCTTGGTTGGGGGTTCCACCTTATACCAAGCCCTCGTTATTGTCTTTTTACTAGCAACCAATAGTACTTTCACTAGGTATCTGTCCCCTCCTTGTACATCATCCTGTGTTATGTTTGCCAAGATACATATTCAAAGCTGATAAGAATGAGAACCAGTCAAGAGTGATGATTTTGTGACCTACAGGCGACAGTGGCTATCACCTGAGGGAGGGGCTGCTGGTTCCCTTCCCGGACCCTCAGAATGAGCAGCATTGTCGAGCCCGCCATTGGCCTCCTCAAGGGCCGATGGCGCTGCTTGGACGCGTCTCCTCTACCACCCGATCAAGGTATGCAAGATCATCTGGGCATGCACCATCCTCCACAATGTGGCAGTAGTGCGCCTCCCTCCGGGCCTCCCCCCAGCACAAAATGAGGACCCAAACCCTCAGCCCCCTCCCCGTCATGAGGTTTACCAGCGCTGAGGTCATGCGCCAGCTATGAAGACACAAACAAGTAAGGTTCACATTGTTACCATTTTATTGTCTGTTGGTGAGTGACTGCGTGAGGTGTGTGAGTGCGTTTGTGAGTGGATGTGTGAGGTCTGTGAGTGTGGTAGTGAGTGACTGTGTGAGGTCCGTGACAGGTGAGGTGCGTGATGGAATGAAGTGCAGTGAGGATGTCCTGCTCTGGTGGTGTAGTGTGGTGACCTCCACCAACTGCTGCACAACTGCCCCAATCCCTTCTGCCATGTCCCTCTGGGCCTCTAGGGTCCCTGTCTGGGCCTCCAGCACAGCGTCTGAGAGGAAGACCAGACGGTTTCCACACATCAGGGACCCTTGAGGCAGGGACGCTGGCAGCCGGAGGTGGAGGCGTGGGCGGTGGAGGTGGCGCGGAAGGCCGGCGCGCTGGAGACGGAGGCGCTGGAGGCACTGGAGGTGGAGATGGCACTGGAGGTGGAGGCCGGTGCGCTGGAGGTGGAGGCACTGGAGGTTGTGGCACTGGAGGTGGAGGCTGCAACCGGCGGGGGGCACGACCGTCAGGTCAAGGACCACTGCAGACTCCCCCTCCTCTGAGTCCCACCCGACATCAGAGTCTGGGGAAACAATTTCAGTAATTTTCTTTGAGTTTGTCTGTAAACTTTATTTTCCATTTAACATTTTATTGTGTAGCCATATTCCTTTGATATGTTTTTCTGTTGGCAGCCAAATAAATGCTTAAGTGTGATTTACCGGGTGATTTAGATGAGTCTTAATTTCCCAGATGGGAAAATGTTTAATGTGGTCCAACATTATGAAGAGATCATCTATGTTATCGTTCCTTGTTTTTGGTCCTAAATCAATCATATACTACCACAGAATGTTTGGAATGTTTGCTTTCCTCACAGCCACATAATACAGAATGTCCGTGTACGCCAAATACAGGATGCACGAAACGTACAGCAGGCTACCTACACTGTAGGAGCAATCAGACAAAGGTAGGCTAGTACAAATACCTTCCGAAGAGGATTTTTTTCCTCGCGTGTACCTCACCAACAAGCACATGCACCTCCGTCTCCGAAAAGTTTCTCTTCTTTTCGCGCTTTTCAATAAATGTAATTGTCTTGCCTTTGCTCCACGCTATCTTTTTATGCCGGTTCCTTCCGGTGAACCACGTTGTGCATTGTCATGGTTTGCACAATATATGGTTGAATTTGGGCGTGTAGAAGGCGGAACATGAGGCGTGTTCACGTCCGCACTCGTCTAGAACACCTTGGGATTTATCATCGAGAAAAATCCCAGTTTGATAGATCCGAAAAGCGTCTAAATATTTTTGTCGTACGCGGCAGTCCGCCTTTTTCTTGTTTTCGGCGTACGCCATCTTTTACACCTGAATGTAGACCCTTTTTGATAAATGAGGCCCCAGGCCGTGATGTAGCTTCCTCTTGAGAAAAGTGAAGAAATACCACCACTCCTCTCATCAATATCCTTGGTGAGTGTATAATGTCACCAGAGGAGATCTATACTGTGATAATGAGACGCCATTGATTAATGCAGGCTGTGGAATATGCGTTTCATACTGGAGAGGAAATTGAAATAACCTGCCGCTGACCCTTCTAGCCCTGCCTCACCCCTCCACCCCCCAGGAGGGATGAACAATGTTGTTAGGTTGACTCTGGTGATATTTACACCGTGCTCCACGTCAGCGGAGGAGGATATGAGCTACTTCCACGTCTCGTCTCTGGAACGGCGGTTTCCCCGCAGGTCGCTGCCGCCTCTGGGCTGTAGCGTCTGTGTTATCTGGTGATTATCAGGATGTTGTATAAATCATTTTACCAATACAAAAGGGGAGGGAGATTCCTGCGTGTGGCTTCTGCTAGATAAGCATTTGTTCGTCCCTGTATGCAAACCATGCAGGTCAATTTGTCTTATTTAACGTATTACAAGAAGGCAGTCTTGTGTAACGTGGATAACTTCACAACTCACTCTGTGCAGCATCTCCATATGAAATGGATAATAATACTAATAATTATATTAATAATAATAATATACACTGTAATTCAGTGGGCTAATGCATTGTGGGGGAGGGTGGTGCTTCTAACGTTAGCGGGTGCTGTTGTGGCCATGACTGCTTCCTTCCATTTACATTGTTTGCCGGTCTGGGTTGCTTGGGTTGTTTACATGATACTGGGCGGATCTGCTTGCTTGCGTCCATACGTTCCATGTAGTGTCTGAAAAACGTTCCCTATGTAGTTCACTATATGAGTAACACTACATAGGGAATAGGGAGTGAGTGAACCATATCAGCTCCGTTAGCTAGCTTACTCATCCTGATGCCATGTTCCTATGAGAACACTCTGCTAGCTAGCTAGCCTAGTGTGTTAAACCTCTACTCGTCCGATACCTTGTTCCATGAGTTAACAGACATAGACCCGACGTCAGTTAGAGCACTGGTTAAGAGAGATAGCCTATCTATCTACAGTATCTATGTTCGTAATAATTAAATTACAACTAGATGGAGAACAAGGTAAGCTCATCTAATGTGCCAGACAAGGCTACAGCAATGGGTAGTAATTACTTCTCCCTCTATGGGCATGTGAGCGGTGGTGTGGAATGCCACAGACAGTGTGTTGAGATCCCGCGGGTAAGGGATAATTCCTAGAGGCTCCCAACTATACGTCTTCACAACAACAAGGAACATGAGTGGACTATTCCCTTACTATCAACACAACAACACGTTGCAATGGCCACATTTGAAAAGTCTGACGTTGATGAGGAGTTTAGTTTATCTGGCAATTCTTACTTGTTTGGAGTGTTTATAAGTGAGTTTCCTTTGAATGCTAGCCATTTTGGTTTGATTGCGCTAGCATTAGCATGCCGCTAACACCCGAACGAGAAACAGCATGGAATCAGCTGAAAATGTTCTCCAACAATCAGAGGCACTATGTCCAAAATTCTGAGCTACTCCTTTAGTCGGTAGTCTACTTATCTGTATCTGTGTCTGTATATCTGTGTTTGTATCTATATGTGTAAATGGACAGTATCGGTATCTACTGTATATCTGTGTCTGAGTCTGTATCTACAGTATATACTGTATCGGTACTTGTATCTGTAGTACAGTACATCTGTATCTGTATGAATCACCTTAACACACTGCTGCAGAAGCCTGGCCAGATATGTCCCTGCACCCACATCAAGGCTTGTCGACTCCCCATAGTGCTGTCACTAAAACATAGAAACAAACATCCAATACAGCAACCAGTGTAGGGGATGCAAACACACAACCCCACAGCTAGGGGATGCAAACAGACAACCACATACTACAGTAGATACCACACAGTTTTTATTTTTATTTTTATTTTAATTAATTAATTAATTAATTTCCAGCCAGGCAGCGTCATGGCCACTGTCCCACTGCGAACGTGTGATTTCTTACGATGCTGTTGCTCTTTGGTGGTGTGCATGCGCCTCTTCTTTGAACCCACTCTGGTGGTTAAATCACTGGGGTTTCCTCCCAGCACTTAGGAGACAAGCCTGGGCCTAGAGGAGAGGAATAGTTTGAGGACAGCACCCATGGGACTGGGTCTGAGTGGTACATCCTGGAATGGAACAGCGGAAAGAGAGAAAGTGAGGGATGGGAGAGAGAATGAGAGGAGAGAGAGAGAGAGAGAGAGAGAGAGAAGCCTTGTCACATCCCATGCCAGCTGACAAAGAGCAGTGTGACTCAGCCTACTCTGACATAGGTCAATTAGCCCTGCTGCACTTCTACTCACCACCTCTAAATTAGAGTCCTTGGCTGTGTGTGTGTGTGTGTGTGTGTGCATAATGTGTGTGTGTGCGTGTGTGTTTGCATGTATGCATGACACTCCACCAGTGTTAACCACCCTGCATGTGTTTGTTACACCAGTGAAGAGGGATTGAAACTATTGTGCTCTCTCTCTCTCACTATGTCTATCTCTTTCTCTCTCTCTTTCCATCTATCTCTCGCTCTCTCTCTGTCTCTCTCCTGCTCCCTTTTGTCTTCTCTTCATCTCTATCACTGGCGTCCATGTTTCTCTATCCTCCATGGTGGCAGAGCATCACATTTCCTCTGGTGTTTTCCAGTGAGGGTTGATCTACCATGGTCTGTGTTGATGTGTGGTGGATCTCTGAGGCCAGGGACTGGCAGTTGTTTGGCACCCAGAGATAAGATGCATGAGCATGCATGCAGAGTGAGTGTGGGGGCTGTTGTTCTAGTCAGGCATGTGTTCAGAGACCTGCTGGGTCCTCCGAACAGAGTCACACATGGCAGATCACAGAGGCTCATCTGTTTTACTGGGCCTTCATTATTAGTGTTTATTTGGGCTCATGGAACTGGTCTGAAGGTATCAGCTGCTAATTAATATCAGCTGGTGGTGACAGCATGCGGCCGGCTAAAACTGCAGTATCTCAGAACACAATGCTAGCTTCACGCAGGTACCTACAGTACCTTGAGCAGGAGGAATCTCTCTGTACTCTGATGGGTGTGGTCTCCTGTCACCCCCCCCACACACACACACACACACTGCATGTGGCTCACGCTTATACCGCAGATATTTATATCTCTTTACAGCACAGACTGTCCCGGGCCAGGAGACAAAAGACCAAGGGACAAAATAAGAGAGAGAAGAAGAGGGCAGGCGAGCAGCGGCGGGAGTGATGATGCGGCCTGAAGAGGGATGTGAGCGGCTGAGGCTGAGGACAGCCTCTAGATCTATCTCTCCACGCCGGAGAGAGAGGGGCTGGGGGGAGGGTGGGGGACAGCCTCTAGATCTATCTCTCCACGCCGGAGAGAGGGGGGAGGGTGGGGGACAGCCTCTAGATCTATCTCTCCACGCCGGAGAGAGGGAGGCTGGGGGTGAGGGTGGGGGACAGCCTCTAGATCTATCTCTCCACGCCGGAGAGAGGGAGGCTGGGGGTGAGGGTGGGGGACAGCCTCTAGATCTATCTCTCCACGCCGGAGAGAGGGAGGCTGGGGGGGAGGGTGGGGGACAGCCTCTAGATCTATCTCTCCACGCCGGAGAGAGGGGGGCTGGGGGGGAGGGTGGGGGACAGCCTCTAGATCTATCTCTCCACGCCGGAGAGAGGGGGGCTGGGGGGGAGGGTGGGGGACAGCCTCTAGATCTATCTCTCCACGCCGGAGAGAGAGGGGTGAGGGGAGGAAGGTGTGGGACAGGTAGAGGCGCGAGGCCAAGCTGAGGGGTGATTTCTCATCCGGGCTCAGCTTCTTCTTCCTCCCGGAGGCCTTGTCGGCCCGACAGAGACAAACAAACAAAAAGCCTCTGACAGTACTGTAGTGTGCGGGTCATCGCAAACAGCCGGCGAGATCTAAACAACGGAAGAACAGTGGCGGAGGATCTGTGATTGGTTGAGCGGCGGGCCGTCCGGTCCGGTCGTGAAACTGACGGCAAATGACATTCAATTAGCCTACACAGAAAATCTATGAGAAAAGATCAAAGGTCAAAAACAGGTATTCCTTGAGAGAGTAAGTACGGTAGCTCGATACTGCCGCATGGACAGTACGGTACAACGACACCGTGGTGTTCAGAAGGATCCTGGCCAAGCTGAGCTTCAGAGTGTGACTATTGAGAAAGTGAACCCAACTATTCCATTTTCTATTTGTGCCCTGACAACCTGGCGTTGGTTCTAGAATGATGGCAGGCAGAAAATAACAGTCTGAACACTAAGCCGCCATTGTGCATTTCTGAAAAACAGAGCTATTATTATACTGTAGGACTCAAGCCAGTGCAATACCATGCTTTGTGTCTGCCCCTGCTCTAAACCAAGAGACTTTGCTGTTGCATGCAAAGCACGGTGGCTTTCAGAAGCTTTCAGAAATGACATATGCAGGCTCTGAGCAGAAACATGCCATGTGTCCCCTATCATGTCAGACATGGAGTACTGGCAAGCAGACATCAGACCTTTATGCCCCCATCGAATGTCTAGCCATCAATTTCTAAAAAGCTCTTTGGCAACATGGGCACAAATGAGATCATTGAATTGCATTGCTGATGATTTTTGTGGGTAGAAAAAAATCATAATGTGGAAGCATTATTCAAAGAGCCTCCTTTTCAAACCGATGCAAATGATGTGCATGAAAGGGAAGAGGAGAGCCATACGGGAATAGCTGCAGAACGAAGGTTATTGTTTGTGAGAAAAGACAGAGAGATGTCTGTGTTCCTAAGAAGCTCTCGCTTCTCAATTCCACCCCGCCCTCGCTTCACCTGTGGAAGAATAATAATTTCCCCAGCGAAGACTGAATACCTTGTCTCCCCCTGACTATTGAGTTCTGTGACAGACGGAAAGAGACATTAGGTTTTTACTTGAGGATTTTCTGGGACTATTCTAATTAGGTTAGAATGGAGGAATATAGGAAGGATTCCACAATGGGCACTATGGTAACCCCAGTTATTCATTTTTCAGGGACGCACAACATCAAACTCATGCATCTTCAAGTTAACTGAACTTTTAAACTCGGATTACAGAGGAGATACCGGCCGTATCAATAACATTGAGCCCAAGATGGGCTGATCCAAAATTAAAGCAGTCAATATTCAAATTTTACACTAAACAGTTTAAAGAACACGGACTTGGTGGAACGGAAAGTGGCCTTAGGCTCTCCACAAATTAATATTATATCAATGAGAGGATTTAGCTTCCAAAGTATCATGCAAATAGAATTAGAGTAATAGTTTCAGCCTGCCTTTCACAGCCAATCATCCGCCAGCATATTCTTTGACGTGAGAAATGCTTTGTGTCTGACCCTCCACAGAGAGAGGGCTGGATCCTCTAATAGCTACATGACAGCGAGCCTCTCAGACAACAAGGCGTGACGAGCTGTGTAGACTGCTGGTTTGTGCAGCGCAACTGAATTTTGATATGCCCCTCGAAAAAATGTTGACATTCTGAATTACATGTTCGCCCCCTTTATACTTCATTATGTTAATACATTATATTAATGGCCACTGTTCACCCACACAATGAAGGAAATAGATGAAGGACCAAGAGGAATTACAAAGCCCATTCCTATGACAGGTTATCACTAGACAGTAAATAAAAATACAGAAGGGTTTAATGGATTTTTTAAAACAATGGGTAAGTTCCTCAGACACGGAGATCATAATGATATTGTTAACATTAACATAATATTTCAATCATTGTTAATTGATGAAAAGCAGAGATATAACAGAATCATTGATGCTTTGTGTGGTGAAGGCACTATTATCTCTCTGTCTGTATTCGAGCTTCAGGTCATCCCATTATGATTCTGCTACGCCTCGTGGTGCTGTGGAGAGAATAAACTCTTCTTTTGTGCATGTCTGTGGGTGTATGGGTGCGTGTACGTGCACATGCAGTGCGTGTCTGTGTGTGTGTGTGTGGAGGGGGGGGGGTTGTTCTTTGCTAGTGCTTTGATGAGTTCCATGTTTCGATGGGGGCAAGGGTAAGTAGTGGGCGGGATGAGGTGTGTGGAGAGGGGAGGGGGTTTGGGGGGGGCAGATGGACTGCTTCTGCTCTGCGACTTCCTGGAATCTGTATATCTCCCAGATTGCCACTTGGCTTGACTGTCAATCAAATGCCGCATGTTCCGTCTCATCCAGGAGATGAACAGCCCACGTATGTAAGCCGTCACACACGCACACACACACACACACACACACACACACACACACACACACACACTTATCTCCATACATCCCAGTATGGTACAGTAAGGATGATTTATCGGTTTGATAGTAAAGGGCAATGTTTGTTTAAATGGAATTGCCGTATCCCGCCCTGCTTCCTAGTGGCTTCACTACCTGCCCTCCCCCGTGTTTCTGTCTCCCTCTCCTTCTACACCGCCATGCTGGTCTCTCTGTGTTTGTGGTGTGTGATTGTCTACCCCGCCCCAATTAGCTCCACCTGCCCCTCGTTATGACCCACCTGCGCTTCATTCCCTTGTTAGCCTGTCTTCATAGTCTGGCCCAGTTCTTTTCTTCTTTGTTGGTTTATTGTACTGTATGTTGCATGTTGTTATAATCTCTGTGTTCTTTTTTCATTGTTGAATTAAAACTCAATGTCCCTTCTCAGCCTGCTTCAGGTCTACATTTGGGTCTGCATTTGCCTGCTGCAGTACGCACCATAGAGATATGTTCTTCCACATAGACACTTTAAGCCATGCTCTATTCTAGTCCTGTACTGTTGCGTTGACATCAGGAGAAAAAGTCATTAATATAATCTGACTTCTTAAACACATAATCAATGTAACCCTTGTCCTTTTATTGTAATACCAACTCAGACATGAGATATTAATACATAATAGGCTGTGCTTGATCAGGATGTTGGCCTACAACACCGTCTCACTCCAAACAGACAAATGGACTTTTACTGAATTACTGAAACTGCAGTTTGAATTAACTTTCCCTTTTCAGTCTCTCCCCTCCTGCTTTCTCTCTCTCTAATTCCCTCTCTTCCTCTCTCCCTCCCTCCTTTCTTTCTCTCTCATTCCTTCTCTTCCTCTCTCCCCCCCCCCCTCCATCATTTATCTCTCTCCCTCTCGTTCTCTCTTCCTCTCCCTCCCTCGTCTCTCTCCCTCCTTTGTTCTCCCTCCCTTTCTCTCTGTCTCTCTCTCTCTCCCTCCATCCCTCTCACTCCCTTGTGACATGCCAGAGGGGTCTGGCTAAGTGCTCCTCCAGGTGGGTCTCTATGCCCTCTCTGCGTGCTACAGCTTACTGCTGACCAGGAGCTATTTTCCACTGCTGTGGCTCTGTCTTTCGGGTGGTTGATTTGGAACAAGTGCTGCAATTCGCTCTGCTTCTGGATCTGCCCCACACCCCCTCCATTTAATCCATAATGCCACTCAGCTTTTAAGCAGAGCTTTCAAATTTGACCTTGACTTAAATCCATCACGTTGACATTTCTGGTTCGATGTGGTAGAGTATGGGGGGGAGGGAGGGGGGGGTCTCACAGTGGGAGGGATCTGCTTCACTCAGTAGGCTGTGACTCAGAGAGAGATAGAGAGATGTTTAATTATTCTATAGTTCCATTTGTACCCCGCAATCCTCAAAAAAGGTGAAGAGGAGATGAGTGAAAGCTAGAGAGAGGTAATTATCCATGTATGGAATGAAGACATATGCAGAGCTGAGGGCTTAAAAGGTTCCTCTCTGCTTAAACCATAATGACTATCAGAACAGGCCACTGGCTCCATCACACTCACAAACAAACACAGGAAACCTTTGGACAATGAGAGGTTGAGATAGATGGATCACGAGATAAAGAGAGAGAAAGAATAAAGTTGTTTTGTTTGTCATTTCATACGCAGGATGAGATCTCAGTGCTAATTGCTGAAAAGCAAACTTTTGGTTGGTGTCTGTGTACATTTCCATTTTCTTTACAGATGTTTATCATTTAGTTTGATACTAATTGTGCCGCGGATATCAATTAAACTAGACAATGATTTCTGAAAATGTGTTTGCTTGTTGACAGCAGTACTATTAATGCAAGTATATCTGCTTTGGCTTTCAAAGTTTCTAGTTTCTAGTGTTTAACCTTATGAACACTTTCAAAGGAGGACTTCAAACGTGCATCTATATCCATAGTACTGGGCACTTACTTGGGAGTTGATGTTGATTGAAGGTCTGTGTGTGTGTGTGTGTGTGTGTGTGTGTGTGTGTGTGTGTGTGTGTGTGTGTGTGTGTGAGAGAGAGAGAGAGAGAGAGAGAGAGTAGGCGAGCGTGAATGAGTGCACTCATGCAACAAAAATAAAGAAAAGTTCAATAGCCTACATGCGTTAACTGTAGATTCAAAAAAGTCAAAGTTCAATATCAAAACAAAAATAAATCAAACAAACAATTTAGGCTATACCGCATTGCTTGTGAGTGATGGCTCATTTTTGCAGTCGCGCGTTTTGCGATTGAAATTAATTCCCTCTCGGCGTCCTCATGTTATGGGCTAAGTGTGCAATAACAATACTCCATTTCAAAACTAGGAGCTAACAACAACAAAAAATAATAGGGTCTAGATTAAATATAAAATGTCTTGTCAATTGTAAGGTTTTGAGTGTATCAGTGTGTGTCCACTAAGTGGTTGGAACCAGCAGACATATCTTGCTGATCGGTCTCTCTAAGAAATTGGTCTGCATCTGAAGCTTCACACTCTTCACTACTCCTCTTCTGTCAGGGTTAGTGTCAACAACTCTAGCAGTTACCCATGACCATCCTGGAGAGTTGGCATCTGCTACCAATTAATGTCTCCCTTTTCAAAGTTTATTCTGGTTCTGTTCCATTTCTGACGCTCCGGCATGAGCGGAAGGTATTCTTTTACCCATCTGGACCAGAACAGGTCTGATATGTACTGCACTTGGCGCCAATGCCATCTGACATACATGTCCTCTTGCTAAAAAATTCCCGGTGGGAGCATGGGCTAGTTTCAGTGCAAACTAGAATGGAGAAGTAAGATGCCTCCTTCCCTCCACTAGTCTGGGGGTCCACCTTGGGCAAGCGGTAGTACCATCCTAGTCCCCCTACCTGTTGTTACAGGAAACAACCCTGATGAAACAAGATCAAAGAGGAAGAGAGACCCGGCCCGGAGGAAGTCCATTATTTTAACCCTGTCCGGTAGACCGGGAGGTTCGGATCTCTGAAGTTCGGATGAGTGGGGTCCTACTGTACTTCCTTTCTTCTTTTTTTTTTCAGATGTTGCAGGATGATCTATAAATGAAGGAACCACACTGCTGCTCTTTGGAGCTTGGTCCATGTTGAGAAAAGGTGAATGATTGCATTGGTTGCATTTGGCTCAGTTGCTTGGATTATATTGACTGTAACTTTCTCTCTCTTGATTTCAGGGTCGTCATGGGAGACTGAACAATGATCCACAAGGCTGTGTGGCCATTCTTCCTCTGCACTATGAAGGAAGTGACGGCCGCTTATCCACTCATCGTTTTTCAGGAAGGCCTCAGCTTTCATACCACGGGAGGCATAGTCCACTAGATTAGCTTTCGTGTCAAAGGAGTAGTAAAGGGAAAATGCATGTTTAGCCCTTTTTTAACTTGAACAGGAACAATGGTTAAAGGTTGGTTATCACCGGCCCCGTTTTGGCTAGGTTTCCCTAAAGCAACAAGTGAACTACTCACTGCTGGCGCTTTGACTGCACTTGCACCTTCCTTTTCCTTCTGATTTATTATATATCAATGTGAAACATGGTGGGGTGATTCAATGAGCAAAGCTTGCAACTCAGTCTCTTTCTACAGTCTTTATTTAAATGACCTTTGTTAATGTACCCAAAGCAGATTCCATTAGCTTTGAAGAATTCAACTTTCTCTTCGTGTTTCTTACTGATTAGTTCTTTACAAGCTTCAGTTGCATGGTCTTTTTTGTAGTGCAGGCATGTCTTGGTTGCTTACTGGTTCCTCTGTTGTCACCATATTGAAGCTACTCTTGGCTGCTGAGCCTGACTTCATTCTGGGAAATATCTTCTTTTCCTCTTTTGGAGTGACATCTTGGATATTCCCGAACAATGGGTCATTTGACATTTTTAGTTTTGATGAGATTGTTTGTCATTGGCAGATCAAAATGTCAATCAAATCCTGATCTGACGCGCCCACACATTCCTGAGAAATGGTCTAGAGAGCAAAATGAGCCGTTTTTGAACACTTTTTTCGAAGGGTTCTGAACGTTTATTTTAACTCAGATTTTTGTGGATGCTTAAAGAGACATTAACATTTGATATCATATATGCATTTTTACTATTTCAAGCCAAGTTTCCAGAGGCTTTAAGGGCTGTCTTCTGACTTGAGCATGGGCCAATTCAATGCCTTTTCCTGATAAGATGTAGTAATAAGGATATCGTTCCCAAAGTGTTGTTTTAACAATTGCTTTGCCCCTCTTAGGTTCCATATGCAGATAACTTCTTACGAATATCTTTGGCTGGCCCTCAGTGTACTGATCCAAAAAGAACAATCTGTCACGGTCAATATTGGTTTAATCTTCAATGCAGTGCTCAAAGGTGCGAATTAAAGTCATGTACTGCAGGGGGTATCCTTTGAAAACAAGAATCTATTGAGGGTAAAGTAGAAAGTTGTTCTTTTAATCAGCATTTCTGCTTTTTCATTCTGCTTCTGCATTATTTTTTTAGAGATCCACATCTGTCCTTGTCTTGACCAGGCTTGTCATGATGGGGTACTGGTCCTTTCTGTAACTTGGTCTTTGAGGATTTGGCTTGTACATGCAGCTGCTGACCACAGGAGGCTGCTGACCACATGAGTGTAGGCCGTGCAGCAACATGCTGTCCCTTTTACCACCATAAGATACAAATCCATCTTCATCATCACAATCATCATCATCATGGTCATCATAATCATCTCCACCATCATCATCCTCCTACACCTTGTGTAATCATAAGTCACAGTGGAATGTTGTTTTGCTTTGTCTCCTTTTGCTTTGAATCTTGCCTTGCTACAGGTATGTCTGCCCTTTTCCTAGTCAACTCAGCTTCTTCTCTTTCAAGGGCAAGTTTCTTCTTAAGACCTTCCGTTTGAACAAGGAGTGCAGAGGCTGAGGAAGATCTGCTTCTTAAGCTGTTCTCATTAGCCTTGCTTGTCATCCAAACAGAGGCAACGGACATATGCTCTTCAGCTTTTTCTGATGTCCTGCTTCCTGCTTTCGCACAGTGCAGACACTTTTGCTGCTTGCTCTCGTTTGCTTGCTGCTTGCTCTCCCTTTGCTTGCATTTTTCTGCTGATATTCTTTCTTTTCTTCTGTAAGAAACTATGAGCAGCTCCTGGATACTTATGAATCACTGGGACTGAATTTTGTGTAGATATTTGTCTGTTGCCATATTTCAACATTTTATGACCTCCTAATGATAACGTGAGCGCAGCAGCAAGATGCCCCCCTTCTCCACAGAGGACTTCCACAAACTTCTGCAGAAGATTACAGTGCTGGAAACCAAAATTAACCATTTAGAAGTGAGCGTGGAAGTCAATGGACTAACTGGGAATGACACCACGTTACCTTCGATTCAAAACAATGGACAAGAGCATGCTAATACACAGCTAAATAGCACCAACAAGACAATCAAGAAACAGGAGAGCTGTGTACCGGGTAATAAATCTACAAGTGATAGTCCTCCCTAGAACTCTCTTGGTGCAAAACCTAAGAGTAAATCACTTCCCAGAGAAATGGGAGGATGGGTAGCAAGCAGAGCCCAGCGCCCAGAGATTTGTGATGAGACTGGCTGGCCTGCATTATCATCCAGGCAGAGTACCTCTTAAACCCCTGTCCTTGGTAGGATACAGCCCTGGATAGCTGCAAAAGGAAGAGCCAGGAACAAACCTCCCTGACAACCAAGTGTACAACTGGAGGCCACTGTTGCAGGACCCTGCATCTCCGTCTGATGACCTAGATCACATTGCATCTTCACACAGCAGGGTAAGGACTGAGAGTAAATAAGAAAGTAAAAGGCTACAGGGAAAGCTACCGACTGGGCCTCAAACTCTGATTGTGGGTGACTTTCCTGTAAAAGATGTAAGAAGAATGCTCAGTAAAAACACCAAAATACTCTGCTTTCCCAAGGATATGGTCTCTGACATGACTGAAAGAATCTTGCATATCGGGGCTACACATCCAACTGTGAAAAACATCATAGTGCACATAGGGACAAATGACGTTGTGAAACGGCAGTCTGAAGTTCTCAAACAAGACTTTACTGATGTGTTGAACAGTCAGTTCTCTGAAAGCTGAGGTGTTTATCAGTGGTCTTCTACCACCAGTCAGAAGAGAGGATGAGAGATTCAGCAGACTTGGCAGTGAACACATGGCTTTCAACTGCATGTGCCATCCATTCAGTGCACTTCATTGAGAATTTCTACTTTTTCTGGGAGCGCAGACATCTTTTTAAGGAAAACGGACTCTGCCTTAAAGAGACCTATAAACACACCATTACAGTAGTCGAGTCTACTGAAGATAAACACATGGACAAGTTTTTCCAGATCCTACTGAGACATAAATCCTTTAATCCTTGATATATTCTTCAAGTGATAGTAGGCTGACTTTGTAATTGTCTTAATGTGACTTAAAATGCAGGTCTGAGTCAATGACTACACCAAGATTTCTGGATTCGTTTGTGGTTTTTAGCATTACTGATTGGAGCTGAGCGCTGACTTTTAATCATTCTTCTATTACCTCAGTTTTATTTTTGTTCTAGCACATCCAATCGTTGATTTGTTCAATGCACTTACTCAGCGCTTGTATGGGATTATAGTCCCCTGGTGATATGGTGATATACATTTGTGTGTAGTCTGCATAGCTATGGTAGCATATTTTGTTGTTTTCCATAATTTGAGCTAGTAAATGCATGTAACATGCATGTAGCATGTAAATGTTGAACAGAAGAGGCCACAGAATGGAGCCTTGGGGAACTCCACAGGTCATTTTTGTCCGTTCAGATTTGTAATTGCCTATAGACACAAAGTAGTATCTGTCCTTCAAATAGGATTCAAACCAGTCTAGCACTGTGCCAGAAATTCCCAGCCAGTTTTCCAGTCGGCCTAGTAATATGTTGTGGTCAACCGTGTCAAATGCAGCGCTGAGATCCAATAATACTAAGACTGAAATTCTGACATTGTCTGTGTTTAAATGGATGTCATTGAAGACCTTAACAAGAGCAGTCTCGGTGCTGTGGTGTGGTCAAAATCCTGACTGGAAGACATCAAAACAATTATTTAGTGCCAGGAAGTTGATCAGCTGTTGAAAAACTGCTTTTTCAATTATTTTACTTCAAAACGGGAGGTTTGATATGGGCATATAATTGTTCATTTGTGAGGTGTATAGATTATTCTTTTTTAAGAGTGGCTTGACGACTGCAGTTTTCAGGGTTTGTAGGAACACACCTGAAAGAAGAGATGTGTTTACAAATTTCTGTAACACATCTGCTTACATTGGAGGGAGTCATTAAACAAAATGGCAACTCCCCCTCCTTTCTTATGCACTCTAGCCTCACTCATAAAGCTGGAGTTGGGAGGGGTTGACTCGATAAGAAAAGCTGCACTGTTACTTTGGTCTAACCAAGTTTCAGTTAAAAACATGAAATCAAGATTGTGCTTGATAAAAAAAATAATTGATTAAAATGTCTTTCCTGGTAGAGACCTGACATTTAATAAAACTAAATTTAGTGTTCTAAATGTATTATCTGCCCAGTTTTCTGTGATAGTTTGTGGCTGATGAGGAATGGATGCTAAATTTGATACATTTGCAGAACCAGTTGAGTGTTTCCTGTTACTTAGTAGATTCACCATTCTTTT
This sequence comes from Borostomias antarcticus, assembly GCF_949987555.1. Lineage (NCBI taxonomy): Eukaryota > Metazoa > Chordata > Actinopteri > Stomiiformes > Stomiidae > Borostomias > Borostomias antarcticus. The sequence continues at coordinate 12,647,256 of NC_140246.1, forward strand.
TCTATTACCTATCAACACAGGAATTGGGGAAGATACCAGCACATTGGGCCCCGGCTTGTCCTGGAAAGAGTTGTGAGTGCCATTAGCCTTGTAGCCTGGAGCCAGTACATATCAGTGCCTTTATCAGGCTGGGAAGACAGAGGGTGGTTCTTATTCCGTCTTGGAGGGGGGATGGGGGCCTGTCCCAGTGACTGCGACAATTGTGCAGGTGAAGGGCGGGGTGGGGCCTGGCGACGCTGGTGGTTGAGGGGAGAGAAAATAGGTGTATGGCGGGGGGGTACGTTTGGTTCCGGCAGTGATCAGCTCTTTCATCTGGTCAGTGAACTCCAAGTGGGGGGAGGATGGAGAAAGAGAGGCTGGAGACAAGGGTGAGTTGGATGGGGTCTGGGGGGGTGAGGGAGGTGGATCCTCACAGGTGGTTGTCAGTGACAGGGAGAGAGTGAGAGACTCCCCCTCTTGGGGGGGTGGAAGGGGTGTATCCCCATAGGCGATTGCCAGCGAGGGGGTGTGTGAAGACTCTTCCTCCTTGCTCGGATGTCTCCTATAATCCAAACTTTGTTGAGGCGGGGGCCGAGGCAACTCTTCTTCAAGGTTTCTGCCATGTTGTGTTATGTCTTCCTCCTGTCTTGGTGCCTCTTGTCCTTGGGAGAGGGAACAGATGGATGAAGCAGAAAGTAGAACAGATTGGAGGTAAACACTTTTACTCCTGACTTGTTAAAAAATCGATCAGACAGCTGCCGCTGATTCAGAACGCTGCTGCTCAAGTCCTCACTAAGACCAAGAAAGTGGATCACATCACTCCAGTTCTGAGGTCCTTACACTGGTTTCCTGTCTGTCAAAGAATTTACTTTAAAATACTGCTGTTGGTTTATAAAACACTGAATGGTTTAGGGCCGAAATATATTTCTGATCTGCTGCTACAGTACGTTATGAACCAGCCAGACATCTCAGGTCGTCTGGCACAGGCCTGCTTTCTGTCCCCAGAGTTAAAACAAAACATGGAGAAGCAGCGTTCAGTTTTTATGCTCCACATATCTGGAACAAACTTCCAGAAAACTGCAGGTCTGCTGTAACTCTCAGTTCTTTTAAATCAAGACTGAATACTTTTCTTTTTGCCGCTGCTTTTTATTAAATCAAACAATTATTTATTCATACACGACACTGTAACTTTTATTCCTGTATTTTATTTTTCCTGCATTTTGTTTTAAATGTTCTGCAAAGTACAAGATAATGTTAGTAGAACGACTTGAGGGAGGAAGAGAAAGAAGGACATGTATGTTGGAAATGGAGAAGTTGGGTTTTTGGTGCAAGGTGTGCCTAGTGACACAACAGTAGGCCATTGACATCTGATGTGGTCCCTTGCTCAGAAAGGATGTTTGAGGCGCTGGTTAAAAGCAAGCGAGCAACTATACAGAAGGACATTGTATGTAAGTGAGTGGAGATAAAGGTTTCAGTATGTGATAAAGTGTCCTTTTTTAAATTTCATTTTATATGACCTTTTATGTCTCGTGTAAAGCACTTTGAATTGCCTTGTTGCTGAAATGTGCTATACAAATAAACTTGCCTTGCCTTCTCTGTAGTTTTCTGGTCTTGTGCAAGTGTTGTTGCTTCTTGAATCCATTTATGGACTGTAGTTTTAAATTCATGGACCTGAGCAACCTTTGCTAAATACCACAGTGTGTGATCATCTTCTCTATCTCTTCTGGAAGTAAGTCATACATTGAGCATTGTACTCATCTAAATTCATCAAGGTGTTCATTAAAGGAAACATAAAACTAGAATAATCTCCAAATTATCATACTCCACCATAAGAGATTACATGTGATTCCTAGTTTGTTTTAAGTGGTCAATTTTAGCATTGAGACCCTTTTCTGTCAATTTGGACACTCTCCTTACTTGCTTATTTTGCATTTAATTCTTCTTCTTCAACAACCTTATCATGATCCTCTGGCTTAGTCTTACTTCCGCCATTGGCTTCAAGCACATTTGCATGCAACTCTTTATCTTCAAAACCTTTAACAGTATCTCCATGTTTGAACAACATTTTGTATCATCAACAATTCAAAAAACAACACTATGCACACAAATCAATCTTCAATGCACTGGCTGGCTCATGGCCATTGAGCATACAGTGACAGCTGTATAAAGGTGACCCTACGTGACAGTTCAGCACAGGAGCAATGTTGATAGCCTCTATTATGGAAGCATACTTAATTCAAATGTTAATGCCAATTGGGATTGCATTTTCATTTTCCACTTTTGTGTGCATTCTTTCAGTCAATATTCAAATTCAAATGCGATCGTGTGATTTGCATTTTCATGTACCCGGTATGCACATTCACTGTCAATATTAACATGATAATGAAAAGCCATTTCACATTTCATTTTCAAAGTAATGTTAATTATTCTTAATCAGAAAGTGAGAGAGTGTGTGTGAGGGAGAGAGAGATAGAGAAAGAGACGGGCTCGGGGTGGAGACGTGGAGTGCTTGACAAGTAGCGCTGTGTCTAGGATACTTTCCGAAATAAATAAATAAACAAAGGCATACCATGATATGCTGACAGTTTACCATGAAATAAAACCTCTTGACCACTGACATAGTGCAAAGAAAGGAATGCATTTTGCCCTCTGACATTCCCCGCCACCTCCTGAGCTAACAGAGCAGATGCAGGACAGTAAACGGGCATCTCAGCCGCCAGTCTCGTCATTGCCTTTGTCCAAGTCTGTGTAACTACCTACTGTAGCTAGCTATTCCAGCTAGCTGTGTAGCTAATGTTCGCTATTAGCAATGCTAGCAAGTTAGCTACTGTAACAAACCATAGCTAACCATCATTTTTAAACAGCTCTGTGATATTGCCATAGCAAGCCCATGTCATAAAACACAGAAGAAGACTGGCCATTTTTTCCAGTTACCACTTAGGCAAAAGTTCAGTAGTTGTTCAGAAACGCCGAGCTTTCAAAACCCACCGTCCATGTTTCTGAAACCCTTGTGTATCTGTGAGTACATTTGAAATTTCTCTGAGACACTTATTTGATCTTTTCAGTGTCGTCTTGGCCGAGATAATTAATTTTAGTTTTTTTCCTATGGTGGAATAAGGGACTGTAGCTACAGAGAGCTCCAGCTTGTCCTACGTTGTCTGTCTACAGGCAGCCTGGTCTCACTTGGCAGACTTCAGAATTCAACATTTGTCCATTGCCTCCAAACGTCATTTCTGGACGGCATCATACAGTTATAAACGTTGGCAGATGACGTGGGATAGGCCTATGTTTTTGATTGATTGTTCTCAGAGTTTTGTGGTTGGTTGTTCACATTCGAACACATAATAGAAGAGGGGTATACATCTGCGAGCGCTTTTGAGGGTAGGTTGGGTGGCTCAAACAACCTTGGTGAGACAACACAGTGCGAAACTAGCTGGCGAAACTAGCAAACAACAACGTTTTACAAGCAACTAGCGAACAACACTACTACATGTAGCTAGCCAACTAGCTCACATTCTTCCTGTCATTATTATTAGCTAGCATTAGCTACTGTTCTTATAGCTACTGTTGGCATTAGCTAGCTAGCGTTACCTAGCTCGTATTCAAACACTAGCTACACAAGCACCATCCACATCAACACAGGGGATAGACGTGGACACAGGGATCATCGCAATACCCCTGCGCGGGCACGCACGCCTAGAGGCGTGCGGGCGCGCAGGGGAATTGCTCAATGCTCGCTGCCCGAGCGCCACCACGCATATACGTTATTTGTATGATGCCGTCTAGAAATTACGTTTGGGGGCCGTCTAGAAATGATGCCGTCTAGAAATGACGTTTTGGGGGCTGTCTAGAAATTACGTTTAGAGGCGATGGACAAACGTTGAATTCTGAAGTCTGCCAAGTGAGACCAGGTTGCTACAGGACAGAAGGAGGCTACTAACTAGACTGGAGCTATTCTGGCTGAGTGCGTGACTTGATTTGTGCTGAGCCAGGGTGGTTTAACAAGCCTCACAAAAAGCCTTTACTAGCAAGCAAGTTCAGCATACCCAAGGACGTGCATGTGTTGCATGTGAAGTTTGAATGGGAAGTAGAGTCCGCACACTGGAGCATATACATTATGGACTGTTCCTATTAGTGTATTGTGACGTTTCGATCATGCAATCTCCATCAGAAGTTGTTTGGATGGCATTTTGACTGCTTTGATCGTGTCCCGACGTGGGTGCATTAGTTTTGGTTTGTGGTGTATGCCAGAGGTGATCATCCCAGACCTTATCTTACTCTAATTTTACAACAGACAGACAGACAGGCAGGCATACTTGCCAAAAAAGCTCTCACCTTAACTTTGAGATGACCCCCGTCTCCTCCCTCCCTCCTCTCTCCGCTCCTCTCCCTACTACAGTACCTACTGCTCATTCATATGAAATATGGAATAAGGATGAATTATACAGAGCACCTGCTCATTTCGCACACCAAATCTATGAGCCCTGTACGAGCGCCCCAGGCAGCGCTCCATACCTGTTCCCATGGTGAGCGGTCCGCCAAGTATCATTCGGAGACGCCGTCTGAATCAGATGGGCGGGATTGCAGCATGATGTAATATTGATGTCCTGAATGTTACATATCTCTGGACGTTTGACCTATGGCTATGCACCGTAATAAGGGAAGGAGAGAGCGCAGCGCTCTCTTAGAGGAAGCTGTTAAAGACTCCACAGGCCGGGCGGGGGAGCAAAAGCCTCAAGCTTACGGCATCTTCCAGGTTTCATCTGAGAGTGTGCTGCTGCTCAGTCATATTGCTGCTGAGTCATGGCGATCGCCAGGGTCAGTCTTCGGCCTCCCAGCCAAGCCCAGTCCATGAAGTTGTGCAGTTGGAAATAATCCTTTGAATGTGAGCAGACCTTATTCTGGCTCTCATAATACAGAGGCGCTGGCGGGGATATATAGGGATATACCATCACCCTATATAGGGATGCAACCTCAGCAAATATGTGTATCCATATACTGTACACTATTTCTCTGCCTCTTCTATAGCCTATTAACATTTTGGGTTATCTATTTGTATAAATATTATAGCAATTTGTACATTCTGTTATGCACCTGTCAGGTGCGGTTTCACAGCTCCCTCACAACTACACTTACCCCATTTGCATAAATAGGAATATTTAAAAATGTCAGCATTTAATTATACCACTTGATGAACTCATTTAGGATGAGATAGGAGTCCATTAAGTTTATTAGTCTGGCAGAAAACAATTCTACTTCAAGGCTAAGGCTGAGGCTCCAGTTTTACGCATGCCATTTGGCAGTGGGTTGGAGAAGAGAAGGAATTATACAGAAAGGGGGAGGGAGAGTTTGAAGTCACAGGGAGCTTCACATGGGAAAGAGAACTCTCAATAGGTTCCTGTCAGCCTCTCTCAGCTCTGCTTTTAAGAAATGGCAGGAAATGATTTATGAACACCTCTCTCTCTCTCTCTGTATCCCTCTCCCTCTTTCTCCCTCCCTTTCTCTCTATCCCTCTCTCTCTCTCTCACGCACTCTCTCTCTACATCCCTCTCTTGTTCACTTCCTGAGATGCCATTTACACCCAGTGAGAGTCTGCCTTTCTCTCTCTCCTTTTATTTCTCTCACTGTTTTCTCTTACTCTCTCTCTCTCTCTCTCTCTTTATCTCTCTCTCTCTCTCTCTCTCTGAACTCCTTTCTTCACACTCTCTTTAATAGAGATACCTATATTGTGCTGACCCTCTGGAAGGTCTTGCGAGTGTCACCTGAAGAGAGTGGGTGAATGCATTAGCCAAGTCGAAACAATCTACTGTATATGACCGGCCAAGGATAATTTAATGGCAGGAGTGGAATTCTGTGATCAGTGTGTTTAATGACCCACTGTGTCAGTGTTTGTAACTCCTTAGCAGTCAAGCGTGAGTTTCCTATGTTAACTCTCCTTTCTGTGCTGTGTGATTCCGGGGTAAGCTCCTTTCGTGCTCTCTCCTCACCTATTCTTTCTTCCCTCCCTCCCTCCCTCCCCCCTATTTCCTTCTGTCCCTCTCATCCCTCCCGAGTCACCTTCAAAGTATGCTATTTTTGGACATGTAGTCCTATGTGGTCTGTCTACCACAAACCTGAAACATAGACACCACCGTTTCACTGATTGTTCCAATATTGAGCTAGCTTCTGCAGGCTGGGCTACAATGAAAGCCAATGGGGCACCCGTAAATGCATTGAAAAACTATGATAAATGTGTTTTTCTGAGACGGGAAGCACAGGGTGTAATCTTACCAGTCTCAGTATGCTCTCCTGTGAAATGTATCGCATTCCAAATATTTTTAGGTGTGGACTTGCACATAGTCGTCTGTGGGAGCAGTGAGAATAAGTACCAGTGGAATGCTTATGTCCAAGCCATGCCAAACGTAAAAATATTCGGATTGCGATACATTTCACAGGAGAGCATATTGAGACCAGTAAGATTACACCATTTGCTTCCAGTGGACTCCATGCTTCAGGTTCATGGTAGACAGACCACATATAGGACTAAATGCCCAGACTACCCCTTTAAACCTAGCCTGGCTATGTTCTTACTGCATCCATGCCTCTTTGTGCAGGACACAATGACCATTATCATCGAGACAGATAGAGAAGCAGAGGGAGGAAGGAGAGGTTTGGGAGAAAGAGAGGGGGAAGTTAGAAGAGGGAGTTAGGAGATGAGAGAGAGAGAGAGAGAAGAGGAAGGAGAAGGGGAGTCTAGTTGTTCTTCATCGTATGGGTAGGCTGGTTACGTCCTCTCCCCCCAGGCTCGGGGTTGAGAGGCTATCCTTTTACCACCCCGAACCTTTGGAGAGGGGGTCACCCAGGCTATATATCCGTTTCGCTTCGTCATCCACGACCGTCAGGTCACACATTCGGTTGGGTGTTGGGATACATCGGACAGTCCTGGATGACGTGGTCTGCAGCTTGTTCCTCTGCGCCACACTCGCACGGCGCACAGGATGCCAAGCCCCATCTGTGCATCGATGAGCGGAAGCGTCCGACACCGGTCCGGAGACGATTAAGCCTCACCCACACCGGTCTGGGTAAGTCCATCCTGGTAGGGGAAGGACCGGTGGCCAGGATAAAATCACAGAGTCTGGAGGTGTTCGCCTCCCACTCCGCATGCCAGGTGTAGTCTGCCCATCCTGCCTTATTGGTGTTAATATCTCTGCATTGCTGCAAGAGATCCCGTGCAGCAGGCACAAAAGGGTGTCTTGACTGGAGCATGTGGTTATGCTCCATGGCCTGGCAAGCGAGACGTGGAGTCTAGTGAGGAGAATGGAGAGAGAGGGAGAGAGTGATTCACTGCGGATGTCCAGTCTGACAGCCACAGATACTGTAGGCTCACCATGCAGCTTTGTCAATATGATGGAGAGTCACGCTTTGCTGCTCAAAAATACAGTGCGCTTGACACTAAGCAGGAAGATGAGGATGATGGGATATGCGGTACTGTACATGCACATCCTTGTTTTGTTTTACGATTATACAACAACCTCTGATAGGATTATCTGCAGTCTGAGTGGGCAGTGTGTGTGTGTCCCTGAATGTGTACAGTACATGTGTGTCTCCGTCCTCTACTTTCTGTCCAATAAAACAATAATAAATAAATAATATAAACATTTTACTCAGCTGTCTTATGTGCATCTGATCTGCTCAGTCTGAGGTACTGTACACTCATCCTCATTGGACAGTGAGACAGGAGTGGAGATCATTAGGAGACTCCTCTGTCTGAGGGTCTCAATCTCTGTCAGAGTAAAGGCCAGAGCTACTAAGACCTCACTCCAGCAGCTGATGTTTCGCCGAGACTGAGAGATGCAGACACACACACACACACACCTCGTTAAGCAGTTTCCTTTCTCTACAGGATGGATCCACTCAGGCTGAAACACGTTGGATGGAACATGAACCACCAAAGCCTAATGAACAGTTCTTCTGCCCCTGCTAATCAATAGCACAAGCCTTATTACATGTTCCGGCAATTTCTTCACTTACTCATTAACTGCAACCTATGCCATGTTCCACGAAAAATAGCACGTATAAGCGATTGACTCCTTTATCATTGCCAGTAGACGAGTATGCCTCTTTGGTTTATTTATTTTATGTATTTATTTATTTTTTCTGGTGTCACGTTCGACGTGCCAGAGTCGTACAGAGACTGGAACTATTTCGCAGATAAATGGTGTTTATTCCTTATGACATTCAGTAATTATTATCTCTCTCTCTCTCTCTCCCTCTCTCTCTCTCTCTCTAGGCATTGTTTTGTGCAGTGGTATGCAACCTACCTTTCTACTCAGTATCTGCCGGAAGCGTGGGAATATAAACAGGGGTGTGTTCAAATTTAGCGAACATGGCAAATGTTTGTGAATATTTGCTAACTATTTGTGAACATTTGCAAAGTATTTATGTTTGCAAACTATTAAACTTTTTGCAATTACCTTCTTGTTCACCGCATATGTTAACAAGTGAACAATAATAGACGCTGGACTGAGGGAAATGTAATTGTACGAGTGAATTGAATACTGGAGGCCCTTTTAGTTCTAACTAATGTTAAATTAGGTTGTGCTAGCAGGACTACATCCAAAATATATCATAAGTGATCAACAATGTGCATTCATTTAGATCAGTGATTCAACTTCAGCCGAACTATGTGTGCATTATACGGTTTTAATGCACACTTGCTGGTCAATCAGAAAAGAATATTCACCTAGGCCATGGTATAATTAAGCAATTGACCACTCGAGGCAGTGGGTTACACGGGATTTTACAACAGCTACGGGGCATTGTTATCCTGTGTAACCCATTGCCTCGAGTGGTCAATTGCTTTTCTACAACGGTTACTACATATCTATATTCACAAAAACACACAATAGTAACATTCAATCATTTATTTACCGATCATTCTTATCATTTTAGTACTTACATAATCTTCCGCGATAGGCTATAGTTCTGAATTAAATGGTTGCCAGGCAACATAGGCTTTCTCGCCTATTTGGATAGGCCTTGTTCACATAAGCCTATATAGGCATCATTTGGGTGGTTCACATTTATTTGAACATTTCTATTTAAGGTGCAGTTATTAAAACAGTTCTCCAGAGCACTCGTTTTTGCTGGTAGGGTTGTGGAAGTGTTGGAGTCGGACTGCTGAGTGTGTTTTTGTAATAGGATATGAATGGGGTGAGGTTGCTGCGAGTTGTTGCTACGCAAAGCATAGTAGCCTACCGCTTGATCTTATCAATGGCCTCGTCAATGAGATTGACGGTGCATTAATACGAATTGTTATGTTGTCACAGCCATGGGTTACAGAGTATTTTACAATGTCTGCTAGCCAATCAGAATCAAGTATCCAAACTCTCCATTGTAGAATATGGCTTCTTTCACTCCTATTACATGTGGAATACCTCAGGGTTCTATTTTAGGGCCAATTTTATTTTCTATGTATATGCTTCCCTTCGGTCATACTATTCGAAAATGTTATATCTCATTCCATTATGCTGATGACACACAGCTCTACCTGTCAATTAAACCCAATAAATTGAAAAGATTGACTGTCCTACAACACTGCTTGCATGAGATTAACTCTTGGATGGCTCAGAACGTTATACATTTTAATTCTGACAAGTCAGATATATTAATTCTAGACCCCAAGCTCCGAACAAGACAAATACAATCCTGTTTGGGTTCCCTCATATCTACTGTAATGTGTATTCTACTGTCCATCTAGAAACGGGGGTGTTATATTTGGCAGATCTTAGTTTTGAGCCACATGTGAAGAAACCAGTCATATTACTTCCTGTAAAGATTCCTTTCAAGAATAAGATCAGCCCTTTCGTATACTGTAGTGGTATGGAAAAAGTAATCCATGCTTTTATTTAATCTCGACTGGACTATTGCAAGTGGATTTTTCGTCTTGTGCTACTTACAGTACGCTATTCCTTACCTTGATATAGTACAACATTCAGCAGCTAGGTTGTTAACCAATATTGATAGAAAGAGAGCCCACATTATCCAGTCCTCTTTGCACTGGCTTCTAGAGGACTTCAGGGTCTTGCTCCTAATAGTGATCTTAAAAGTCCTTGGCTGCTCTTAGATCCAGCAATAAAGCGCTCTTGTTTGTTCCTGAGTCTAGACTGAAATACAAAGGAGACCAAGCTTTTTAAAGAAAAGGCCCCTAGACTCTGAAACATATCGTCCTTTTGAAATTAGAACAGTTAAAATGGTCTTCTTTCAAATCTCTGCTGAAAACCTATTTCTATTTTCTTCTTTTGATAAGGTGTAGGCTAATGTAAATAATATTAGTAGTTACCTTTCTTTTCTTTCTTTGATGTTTGATTTTATTTTATGTTGTGTAGTGTTATTATTATCCATTCTGGATTCCATATTATTATTGTACTTTGTAATGCTGTCATCCTTATTGTACCATATCTATGATTTTGTTCATGGTTAAGATTATTGTTATGAGGCGCCTTGTACAATTAATGCAATGCTTTGACAAATAAAGTTATATTATTATATGCATTGCTCTCTCTCTCTCTCTCTCTCTCTCTCTCTCTCATTCTTCACACACCAGTCACCAGTCTTGCCAACTTCCTGTTTTTCAGTGTATCTTTGTGTTTGTGAGTGGGTCTGAGTGTGTTTGTTTGTGTGTGTGTGTGTCGTTTGGGTTTAAGACTGTGAGAGTTCAGTATGTGTTTGTGCTCATACTAGAACCTTGGTGTTTGAGTGTGTTTGACAGATGGATGGCCTGGCTGTGGTTTCCAGTACTACGGACCTTGGGAGCAAGAGGAGGGTGGCGGCAGACGTTGATGATCCCACTACTGTACCATTCAGCATGGTGAGGATGACATCAGAGGAATGGGACAGAGTCCACGTCTGCACAGTCTTACATATTAGTGGTTTGATTTTGAATCTGCAGTCTCTCTCTCTCTCTCTGTCTCTACAGTATCTATATCTCTGTTTCTCTCTCTCTGCAGTATCTCTCTCTGTCTTTCTCTGTCTGTCTCTCGGTTTCTCTCTCTCTATCTATCTCTGTCTTTCTCGTTCTCTCTCTATCTACAGTATCTGCCTCTCTCTCTCTCTGTCTCATTATTTCTCCATCTCTCTCCCTCTGCCTTTCTCTATCTGACTCCAGGGTGGAGAATATTCTCTATTAATAATTCACTGGTAGAAATCACACACTGCATTCAAGTTCCTATTAGATACCCACGGCTATAGGGGAGGTTCCGGAAGCCCTGGAGATCACCCAGTTTTGCTTGAATGCAAAAAGAGACACTAATATTCAGGTAGTTTGCGCGGCCCGATCTGGACGGGGCTTTGGATCCCAGATGTTGCTGTTTGCTGTGTGTTCATCCCGCGGTGCTGTACGGCTCAGCGGGGGGGAGGCAGCCGGAACGGGCTCTGAAAAGGTTCTGCCCGAAGATGAATTGGGTAACCCTCTTCTGTCACTGGTAATAACGTACTGTACCTATGCCACTGGTGAACACTGAGACAGAAGCGGGAAGTGTGTAGGGGGGTGGATGGGGGGGGGGGGGGGGCGGGGGTGGAGGAGGGTGGAGGAGAGAGCAGGAGTCAGTGGTAATTAGACACGAAACAAAGGCTCACTCAGCTTATACAAGATAACATGGAGGTGCAGTCATGCCTGACGGAGGATGAGAACCAGGAAGGGGTGGTGGGGGGGTTGGCAGAGGCCTCCTTCCCCGCGTCCCCACTGCCCTGTGCTGGGTAAGGCCGTGTTGACAGCCCCCTGATTACACTCTGTGTCCTGGAAGAGCTCCGGACTTAATTAATGTTTCTGTGATGGATTACACTAGCGGACTGAGAACACTGCAGATGTCAGTGGAATAAAACCCAGCATGGACTGATGCTGTAGTTCTTTCCCAGGATGCAACCTGCCCAGCCTATTCTGTCTGATTAAAAAAAGGCCCAATATTTACAGCAGGTGAGACCAGGGGGTTGGCATTGACCCTGCTGCACACTGGGTTTACTTCCTGTTCAGCTCACTGGACTTTTGGAGACCCAAAGGATCCTGGGAGGTGATAAATGATCTTTATGTTGATCCAGGCAGGTAGGGTTTGGATTGTGGTTCTCTTAGGTGGGGTTTTGGTTGGGATTCTCTTAGGTGGGGTTTGGGTTGTGCTCATAACTATAAATCAGTGTCATGGTTAATGATGCAGAAAGAAAAGAGAAATAGAGAAATTAGGCCCTTCTGCCATTGTGGCACAACGGTACGGTGCTCAGCAAGCAGGTGCTCACACGGTGTACATTATTATACAATATGAACCCTATTCGATTAATAGGATTTATACAACACTTTTTTACTTCTATAATGTGTTCATAAGAAATTAATGAAATGTATTCATAATAGTGTAATAACATAATCAGTTAAATGTAGTTGCAGTAATATTCAGATGCAGATGTCTGGTATAAGTCTGGTTTAATTGGACGTTTTTCATTCATTTGGTGAATCACTTTCAGAAACTTTTGACTTATAAGGAATGACAGAAAAAACACTGGTTTACTTTGACATCTCCCAGTACTCCAAGGCTATGTATATTAATATGTACTGTATATGTAGATTAATAAAACAAACTTAAACTCAACACCCAAATGTTTGTTCCCTATATACTGTACAGTATCACATTTTCACTTGCCCCCTTAGCAGACACATCCGATGTTCCATGGCAAATGTAATTCAACATTATTGTCATTTCATCCGCAATTAATGTATATTCCACAAAATCCCTGCCCTATCAGGCTTCGGTGTCAGCAGAAATCATGGAATTTGTCATTCAAAACGTATCCAAGCGACCACAAGCGCCGCGTTCCCCTGCAGTCCTCCCAAAGCAAGTCTTCCTCAATCATACAGTTATGTCTACAAGTCATACACCACTGACTCTGTATGTGACAGAGATGCCACAGATTACACAGTACAAGTTGTTTCCCAGCCTCCTTTCCCTCCATCCCTCTCTCCATCCCTTCTTCTTCCCCTCCCACTGATCAAGCCATCCATCTAGGGTATACACAGGGACTGCGGAATACTTTACACACCTAGCAGACTTAACACCCCCCGCGCAAGTATCACACATCCCACACAACCCATGCATTAGCATGTAGGAAAGGTGTTGTTACATGATCGGCAAGATCCCCTAAGGATTCTAGCCTCAGATTGTTCTCTCTACTGGGCATGTGTGGTTCGTCCTCCACCCACACACATCCAAGATTATTCTTTTCTACATAGGTCTGTGTGTGTGTTCACGATGTAGACTTTGGTACTGTATGCAGGTATTGCATTCTGTCTTCAAAGAGACAGATGCTGAATCAGAACCGCATCTTCTCAACAATTGAGATCAAATAACTTCAAAAGACTGTGCATATTTTCACCACAAAAAAAAATCAATGTTTCCAACATTTATTTTAGTTGAGCTCCCAGCCTGGCCTTTGATGACGATGCACCAAGGCTCACACGCAAGTCCAACATCTCATGTGCTGTCACACTTTGTGACAATGTTTGGTTTCACATTGATTTGAGCAAGAAAGTCTCTCTCATTTGCAAATAGCAAATATATGCAAGTAAACATCTGTGGAGTGTAGAAGAAATGCTTTGTTTCCATCAAGTATTTCTGTTCGAAGAGAGTTGGTAGAGCGTTCAAATGTTCTCACTGTGTGACTCATGACTGAATATGGATTTATCTCAAGGCAGAGTAGAAAGCCAATGGAGAATTACCCTTATGTGTTACACTTCCTTCTTAAATCTTCTTGGTTTCACAGACTGGTTCACACCCTGCCCTGCGTTTCCTTTACATACAACTGTTGGAAGGATAGTAAAAATGGTTGGACACACTGGCCTGAGATAGGATGATTCATTTTCAACCAATTACTTGTGGAATGGTCTTAAATTAACCTAAGATGTTTCCAGACGCTACCGTTTTGTCTTTTGTCTCAAGGCAGATTGAAGTTGATAACTTCCCGTCATGCGGTGAGATGAGAGGTGTGAACCCATTGTTAAAGTTATTTTCAGTTCTATCAATTCTCTGTGGTGTTGATTAATTAAGAAATTTGTTGAAAGTTAAGCTGGAATCTTGTATCCTTTTAGAGAAGGTACGCAGAAGGTAATAAGGAAGTATGTATTATGCACTGTAAATGTATGGGTGCTAAATTATTCACCAACTGTAAAGCTATGAAATAATGTTTCATAGACAGTAATACATTTAGTAGAGATGACATAACCAGTATACTGGCAAGAGTTTGACGGAAATAATTCCACGTTTATGTCAGCCATTTTGTAATGTGTTTGTCTAAGCTTGTTTTATAGCAATAGCACAGCCCCAGTGAGACAAATCAAATCCTCATTGAAACGAGAGCATCTGTATTGTGGTTTTATTTATGCAGTGAGCTATGGACTGGTGGACTCCCAGCATCCATTACACAGTGAAACCAGGGGAAGCCAGACAGCCCCATGCACAGAGAGCCATCATTCAACATCGGTCCACAGGCCCCCGCACGGTTACCAAGGAAACCCCTCTGGCACAAGGTCCTGGTCTTTTGTGCTTGGCCACACTCCCGTACATGTGTATTCCTGCACACATATTTGTTGCCTTGGTTAGTTATAGATACTGCTGAGTACACAGAGAAGCTGGAGCAAATGATGGACTGTTCCCATTAGTTTGATTTAACGTTTCGATCATAGTGATCTTCACGAGAAAGAATCGATCGCTATGATCGCAACGTTAAAATAAACTAATGGGAACAGTCCATCATTTGCTCCAGTGTGCGGACTCTACTCTTTTTCTCATTTGCTACTCCGGTTTGTCCTGCACGGTGGACATGCAAGCTCTTTTCAATTATGCACAGAGAAGCTCCCATAGAGCCATGTTAAGAAGGAATGGACTAGATGTACACAGTTCATACTTTCTCTATTCTTCAGTGTGTCACAGGGTGGTAAATGTGTTAACATGTCGTTCAGTCTGGGTGGAGCAGGCAGAGTGAAGCAGGGGCAAAAGGAAGAAAAAACTGCAGGCAGGGTTTTGCATATACAGCAGTTTCACATCCACATATCCAATGCAGTTTGAAAACTGAATCAGAAATCGAAGCAGAAAGGTACTGTATCCATTTTTATTATTTCCGTGTCTCAAAACAACAGCAAACCCCAGGCTCTTGTTCTGCCATGAGGACCCTGCACCTTGCCTCTGGACCACATCAGTTCTTGTGGGCGGCCACACATGTGCCATTAAATTTACCCTTGGGAGCATTAAGACAGTGTGCAGACTTCTATTCTTTACTCAGCCACACATGACACACAATTCAGAGACTGGCCAATTAACCAAAAAAAACATCTGGTTGATTTTCAAGACAACATGGACTCATGTGACAGGTGTCCTGAAAAATGAGGTCAAGTGCTTTGGTGGCACAATACTGCATGCGCAGACATTTCTTATTGTGTATGCAGATAGTTACCTTTCCTCGATCACTACTGGCTCGTCTCTGTGCGTATGAATATGCATCGGGATCAGTATCATACAGTAGCATCTGCTAAAACTCACCAACATAAGCCAATCAAATGTTTGGCAGGGACACAAGTTCCTCTCTGGTGGCAAAAAGGAGGAAACTGCAATGCAATGATATTTCTATATGTGGCAGCACAAGTTCATTCTACACATTTAATGTGCACATATGATGTCTGATAGATAAATTAACAAATTAATGTTAAAGTGGCCTGAGAAGTGTGGGTGGAAAACAACCAATACTGCCAAACACACACACACACACACACACACACACACACACACACACACACACACACACACACACACACACACACACACAGATTCCTCTCTCAGGGTTTATAATTCAGGACTTTAGATGTTTCCCAAAACCTGAGCAAGACAGTTATATTCTATAAGATCTAACCTCTTAGACTATAATATAAATATTGAGGAAAAAATATGAGGAGTTAAACCTTCCTAGTGTTCATCGGAAGGGACCGCAAACTCCCAAAACTCAGGCGATGGACTGACTTACTTTATAAATGCATTCGTTTTATTCAGATTGCACAACACGTTTCACTATGTTGTAGCGGAGGGGCCATGTGCCTGTCAGAAACGGACACTGGACAGTCCAATGTCTCCAATGAGGGCCCCGATCGACCGGGGGTCACAGCAGGGTGGAGGACCCTTTTAACTGATAAGACATTCCACGACTACCCTCCTCTCCGCTGAGTGGGGCCACTAAGTGTGAAACTGCTCTAACCACCTTTGTTCCAGGGTGCCTGTGTCAACAGAACAGCCATCTGAGACAGGAACACCAAAAGGCGTCCTGGTGATAACATCAAGAGACTTAGGGCTGTTAATCACTCCCCTGTTAGGTGAAAGAACTGGAGTGTGACCAGCTTTACGATGGTCACTCTTCTTCCTCACTCTCTCTCTGCAAACATTCCAGAACACCAATGTACTGAGGTCAAAATGAATAGTAAACTGCTATTTCATGAAACTGAGTTATTCCCCAAGTGCAATTGTTTATTCTATAATGTGAAGCATACCAGTGTGAAAAAACAGGATCCGGGGATGGAACGGGCTCAGAGCAGTATTAAAACTTAATCCAACATATGGGTGTGATTAAAGATGTTATATTTGGACTTTATTTACTGTGGCGAACATACTGAATATGAATATGCCATCCTTCATGATGTATTTCCAATGTGTTGTAAATGAGATTGAATGCTCAGGGATTAAAATGAGAATGAGGCCATGTATGGAAGACCAAAAGTGACCAAATTAAAAATAAATAAATGCATAAATAAATGACTCAATAAATAAATAAATGCATAAATAAATGACAAAATTAATAAATATATGTGTATTTATACATTTATTTATTTCTGTATTTATTTATTTTTCATTTATTTCTGTATTAATCTATTTATTTCTATATTTATTCATTTATTTATTTCTGTATTTATTTATTGATTGATTTCTTCGTCCATATGATAATGAGGCTGGCTTACATTCAGACACTTCAATCAAGCCCAGAGCGGGTGATTCGGCGGAGCCAGATTGCAATGCTAGCTAGTAATGAGATGAGAAATGTCGGAACGTCGGTCGGTATCCGAGTTATTGAGAGAGGCGGCTGCTCATTTCGAAAACATTGAGACAGAGCCATTGCGAAAGTATCTATGTCTGATAATATACTGTATATCTGAAAGATAACTGCCTTGTCGGTTGATGATGATTTGAATTTTGTATTTGTGGGGCACACAGCATCAAGCGACACCAGCAGTGCCACTGCAAGTGCGGCTCCACCGTCAGCTTCACGTGGACAACATTCCGTTGATGGTAAGCTAATGCAGGGTGATTGCAGTTTTGTTACCTACTTTCTCGCTAGTACTAGGCATGTGGGTGAATTAGACAAGAGATCCCCTTTGAAACTTTGGACTCAAAACAGTCAAGACCAGAAACTTTAGCTTAAAGGACAATGCTCGTTTTTGACAACCTGGACCTTATTTACGACATATTATAAGACGTTTGACTCACCGAGAACACTTTGGTGTAGTTCGGAGGCATGTAGAAGAAATTTAAAATCCAGCGCGAGCCAGTATATCCATGTAATGGCGGTGGTCGGGGCACTTAGAATGCAGTTTCTAAAAATCTATTTTCTGCCGCGAAACGGTTGTTTTCATCTATCTGTCTTGATGAATCGCTAGTTGTGCTTACATAGAGCATAGGCCTGTTGTGGTTTTCACATGCCATGATCTTTAGAAACGTCTTTCGAAACGAAATAGCTTCCTCACTTGCTCCAGCACGCATTCGCACAGCGCGCAATTGTTGCTCCAGCACGCTGTGCGCATGCGTGCTGGAGCAAGTGAGGAAGATATTTCGTGTCTAAAGACGTTTCTAAAGATCATATTACAGAGGCATGTGAAAAACAACACAACAGGCCTATGCTCTATGTAAGCACAACTAGCGATTGGCACTGGCACACCTTCCAGGTCGTCAGGCTCATGTGGCTCATCCCAGCCATCCAAGTCTGCCTCCAACTTGATTAAAAAATGTAGGAGTTATTACTTTCAAGGTTGTGTGAAGCTCTGGAGAAGATCATGCTTGGAATGCCAATTTTCCTTCAACAATGTGTTAATGGCCAATGTTTTACACTTAATACTTACCATATCAGGATCATCAGCATCTCTGTACTGGTATCGCTCGATGCTGTTTAATTTTGTCACTTTTGGTCTTCCATAGCCATGAGGATTCCATTGGTCAAACCATAACCCGTTCTTATTGGTGGGTTTTCAGGCTGGTTTTGTGAAGCGAACACAAACAAATTGAAAGAGAGGAGAAAATATCCGTAAGCGCAGACTTAGGTTTTGGCCGCAAAGGAAATTCTGAGAGCGACCCGGAGTATATTTGAGTGCAAGCGTGCGGTATAGAGAGAAATCAGAATACGGTATTGAGAAAAGGCATAAGTGCATTTGAAAGCGTGAGTAGAGTATTGAGAGAACACAGGAAGGATTTTGCGTGCTCTTGAACTAAAATACTGTGCTCTGGAATTAAAATCTCTTGCTCTCGATTAAAATACTGTGCTCTGGAATTAAAATCTCTTGCTTTCGATTAAAATACTATGCTCTTGAATTAAAATGTCTTGCTCTCGATTAAAAACTGTGCTCTTGAATTAAAAGACTGCGCTCTCGAATTATGACAGGATAATAACTCCATACACCCTCGGACTAATACCCTCCCTCTGCAACTGGGTGCTGAACTTTCTTACGGACAGACCCAGTCTGAGTGGGTAACCGCACATCAGGCACCACAACTGTAAGCATGGGGACCCCACAGGGTTGCATGCTGAGTCCTCTGCTCTACACACTCTTCACCCATGACTGTGTGACCTCACAGGACACCACCAGCATCATCAAGTTTGCTGATGACACTACAGTCCTGGGACTGATCACTGGAGGGGTGGAGACAGCATACAGGAGAGAGGTGAAGATCTGGTGGCCTGGTGCCGGGACAATAATCTTTCTCTGAATGCTGACAAAACAAAGGAGATGATTATCAACCCGAGAAGGAAGAGGGAGGACAAAGCAAAGTACGAATTTCATTGTGTGGTGTAACCAGTGTCTAACCATGCACATGACAATAAACATCTTGAATCTTGAATCTGATGCGGATGTGGACATTGTGTCCCAATTGTCTTCTTTCCTGTTCTCCCCTCTCCTCCCCTCTTCTCTCCTCTTCTTTTCTCTCCTCTGCTCTTCTCTCCCTTTCTCTCCTCCCCTCTCCTCTTCTCTCCTCTCCTTTTTTCTCCTCTCCTTTTCTCTTCTCTCCCTTTCTCTTCTCGTCTCTCCTCTTGTCGTCTCTCCTCTTCTCTCCTTTTCTCTCCTCTTCTCTCCTCTCCCATCTCATCTTTGCCTGTTCATTTCCTCCTGTCCAACTTCCAGGTGCATGAGTGGTAATGAACGAGAGGAGGGAGGGGAGAGGGAGGAGACGGCGACAGAGTAAGTGTTCCTCCGTGGAGCCTGGTTTAATTGGCTGGTGGAGTTGTAGGTTGTGAGGTGTGATGTCAGCAGAGGGGAGAGACAGAAATCTAATGAGGGTAGGTGTGCTGGATCCTCTTCCTCGTCCCCTCAACGGGTATCAAACGATCAAAGGGTTTCTGAACTTGCGACTGCCAGGGTATCAGCAGCTATACGCAGCAGAGCTCACACACCAGGGACACGGCTTTCATGAAGGGGAGCTTGTACTACTGTTGTCTGAAGAGCTGGGTCTCTTTGAGCGATTGTCCCTGTAAACCGCCCCTTCCCCCCCCCCCCCCTCTCACGTCTGCCTTCTCTTATCCAGGATACAGCCACCCCGCCTGGGTGACATTTGCAGGCTGCGGAACCCGCAGACCTTCGGTGACATCCTGGCTCAGTGACATCTATCTCGCTGTCTTCACTGCGGTGGGACTTACTAGCTGCCTCTCTGGCGACACGGCGTGTGTGTGTTTGTGTGTGTGTGTGTGTGCATGCATGCGTGTGTGTGTGTGCATTTGGGTGTGTGCATGTAGGATACAGGAGGTCAACTAAACCCTGGTCTATTTCTATCCTGCAACATCAGCACTTTTTTGCCACGTGTACAGCATGGACTGGGCAGGGTCTAGGGTTCAAGGTTCAAAGTCACTGTGCCATTATTTGCTTCCAAAACATCAATAACAGTGGAAAGGGGAGTGAGTAGATCAGCCTGGCTGCTGTGGTTGGGAAGGTTGTTTGTGGCGGAAATCTTCCTCTACATCACGTGAGAGCTGACGGTGGACTGGCTAATCGCCCCTGACAAAATATAATAGAGTTTGCTCCCAGGGGAGGGTATAATTGCCCACCCCTCATCCATCAGACTGCTAGTCCTGGAGAAGGTAGTGGGTATGCGTGCGTGTGTGTACGCTTGTGTGTGCGCATGCATGTGTGTGTGCGTGTGTGTGCGCAGTTATAACGGATCCCTGGTTTGGCAGGAAATGGAACTGTCTGTCGAAGGGAGAAATAGTGTGACAGCCGTGTCAATCTAAGTGCTGCTCCTCAGTTTCATTATCATACCAGAACAAAGCATGTTGCTGCCTGCCTTCCCAGCCTCCCATGTGACATGCTCCCGGCCAGGTGTGTGTGGGTTTGTGTGTGTAATTTGCCCACAGGCAACAGGTGCAGTCCTGTATGAGTGATATTTTTTGTGTGCATTGGGACACATTGGGGCACAATCCAAATTGAATCTCTCTCTTTCTCTCTCTCTCTCTCTCTGTCTGTCTGTCTGTCATTCTGCCTCTCTCAGTTCTCTCTCTCCCTCCATCTCCAGGTCTGCCCATCGCTGGTTCCTCTGAGGTAGGCAGGCCCGGTTCCCTCAGTTCCTGGTATTGATCTTGGGTCTGGTTCCGCCTCATATCAGGTTGTGCATTAAGGACCCAGTTCTAATTGAAGCCTCTCAGAGGCTAACTGGCTCTATCGCTCCCACACGTCACAACGTATCAGTCAGCTAAATGGAGCCGTGAGACGGGGAACAATTATAATCCAACGCTGCCAGAGTCTCTGTGACCTTGGAGAAAGACAGAGCAAAATCATCCTCCTCTCATCTCCTTTCCTCTCTTCTCCTCTTCTCTCATCTTCTCTCCTCTCCTTTCATCACTTCTCCTCTCTCCTCCCTCTCCTCTCTTCTCTCCTCTTTTCTCCTGTCCTCTTCTCTCTTCTTCTCCTCCTCTTTTCTCCTCTCCCCTTCTCTCTTCTCCTCTCTTCTCTCCTATCTTCTCTCTGCCCCATCACTTCCACTCCTCCCTCCTCCAGCAAATGGTTACACAAGCTGCTAGGCACACGTCTGCAAATGTCTGTGTGTGTGCGTGTGTGTGTTTTGAAGGCTTCCGCTGTGCTGTCCATGTTATTGAGTGACAGACGTCTTGTGTGACAGGCTAGCTGACTATGAAAGGGTTTCTGTTGCTCACAGGGGAATTGCCACCTGAGAGGACAATATGTCACAACATGTGTGGAATAAGGCACAATGACCGTGTGTCACCATGGTAACCTCAATACCATAATAATTACGTGTGGAAAGCCCCTCACACTGAACAGGTTTGCGACCGACACATTTCCATTCAAATATATTATGTAACATACTGTAGTTAATGTTCATTGCATAAAAACTTCAATGTAACTTCATGGTCGTCAGAGTCGAGCCGTGCTAGACTCGATGTAACCACATTGTGGTGTCGCAGCATCGATCAGACTGGCTGATGGGCAGAGAGAGAGAGAGAGAGAGAGAGAGAGGAGGGGGCTTTGAGAGGCTGGATAGAGTGAGGATCAGGGTTGAGTGCAGGACTTGGCGAGGGTTTGCTTGCGCAGCACTGTTCGCCTGGCACCGCTTATCGACACAGCCCATAAATCTCCCACATATTTTTATCCCTCCAGTCTGTCTGTGTCCGACGTCCTCCCTCTTCCTGTAAGTGCCCGTCCGAGTGCCCGCCGGGATGATGACTGCTGCTGCTGCGGTGCGGATGTGGTTCGGAGGACCCGAGGGTGACCTGGCCCGATGCCCAGAGACGTTCCTCACAGTACAGCCGCTCCCTGGGTGACTTCCTAGGCTCCAATAGAGCGCCTAAGCGGAGGCAGGAAGAGAAAACCTCCATGGGACCTTAAATCAGCAAAAAATATGAGTGAACGGCATGAGAAAAGTAATTTCTTGGTCCCGACTAAATTGTGCCATGACCATCACATATGAAGTTTCTCAATTTAAATACATTGTACTCATCTCGGTTAACGTGCAATTTAGCGAATATTAGCGAGCTGACATTACACTCGTTTAACACTCACCACGCATGCCAGCTCTTACAGAAATAACTCTCCTTTCGCATAGCTGCAGCTCTCAACATGGCCAGACTAATAGTGGTTCTCATCTCTTTTAATAACTTAAAACTCATTCTGGAATAACTGCTTTACAGTATTGAGACTTTCTTGACTTACAAAATTATGCTTTAAATTGACAAACATCACATGTGTATGGTCATGGCACAATTCAAATGACATCAATAAATTATTTGTTTATCGCCGTTGACTACCGTACATATTTTTTTCTGAAATAAGGTCCCATGGGACGGCTTTTCCTGTTCCTGCTTAGGCACTTAGGTTATCTCAGCAGGGGAACACAGGTTCCCCTGCACCGCCACTCGTTCCACCACGCCCCTTTATTCTAGGGACCACCACCGCCACCGTTGTGGCAAGTGAACCTGCATGATGACCGATCTAGTGGCCACAACGAGGGGACTGCGACCCTCGGACCATGCCTGTGCCCCTCCCCCCCTTTCCCTGGCCAGTCGGCGCTAGGTATGGCTCGATATCTGTCACTCAGAGCGCTGGTCCTGAGGGCTCTGTCCCAGTGAAGGATTTGATCCTTCTGGCTGCCTCTGCGCTCTGACCTTAGCTGTCTGGGCTTGTCTCTCTGACACGCCATCTGTCTGACTGGAGGTCTTGAGAAGACACAACACAAAGATGCCGAAGGGGTCGTTGGCCTGGGGGTCAGACATCTTCTCCCTCTTCCTTCCTCCCTACCACCACCAGCTCTCTCTCTCTCTCTCTCTCTCTCTCCTTCATATCACAGTCTGATCTGCTCTCCGTGTGGAGTCCCAGGTGCCAGTTCTTTATAGTGATGTTTGCCAGCCCTGGTTAATAGGTCTGCTTTGCTTCACCCCAGCATTAACCTTGATTACAGTCAAATGAAACACCTGGCCATCATGCCCTTTATTATTTCAGTACCAGCTGTGCAGAGATGGAGCATCAGTCTGGAGTACTGTGAAGTCTCACTAGACAGAAGTTGAGAAGTCCCACTTGACAGAAGTTGAGAAATCCTGCTCTTTCATTGGTTGTTGTTTAAATGTGCCAGTGATTGCCACACAGCTGCTGTTGAATGTGGCATACACACACACACACACTCTCTCTCTCTCTCACAAACACCCACACACACACACATACACACACACACACTCTCTCACACACACATACACACACGGGATGTGTTTCTCACCAGCTGAGCGTCTGTGTGTTTCCAGCTTGCTGAGCGTCTATCTGTTTCCCATCCCACATCGCCCCCAACACAGGCAACTGCATAATTATCTTCTGATTTGCGATTCACTCCTGTTCAAAACAGAGATAAATTCTTGCCAACTGGAGGAAGTTTGTGTCTGATGGTTTGAAGACATTGTCAGGGAATCCATCACAAGAAGGATAACTAGGTGAGGATATTTCCTGACAGGTCCTTTGTGGCCAGACAATGACGGTGATGACATGAATGGATCAAATCAAAGCGTTTCCCTGCTCAGCCTTGTCCGTATAGACAATATCCTTTGATTCTGCCTCTCAAAGACAAGTAATGAGGGCAAATTGATGGAAATACATTACTTCAAATAGAGCAGTGTTAATGCTTAAGAGGCCAAACTAGCAAAATTGACTGAAAATGTACTGCAAGTGCAATAACTTGATGCATTCTTGCACACAGCACAATTCACATAGAAGTGGTTGTTGAGAGTTTGGGTCATTTGTGAATGGACTGAGAAGAGATTGGTGTGCCATGAAAGACATGCAGAGTTCTATTTCATGGAGCTCTGCCCCACAGGGCTAGCTCCTATTGTCTTGTGAAACATAGCCAGCTATAATTGACTGAAGAAAAACCATACATGCACCTGTGCCCAACCAGGTTCAGTGCACCACGGTATAAGCGGGCTTCGCCTGCCCATCTCCTCCTTGAAACTTTCAGCTCGCTAGAAGACTGCAAGTGATAAGAAGAAAGAAGATGACTTTGCAACGACTCACTCGTGGAGCCGGCAGCGTCCTTCGGGGATCCCCGGCCAGCACTGCTCAGTCTACTGGAAAGGTTCTGTGGTTGCAGTGCCCTCTATACCGACGTGGGATCAGGAGAGGCTTCACAGTCCTTCGACTGCCTGCCTGCCGCCGCCGCTGGAGAATGAAGATCCTGTACCCGCGGAGGGCGGCTCAGACGGGGTTGAGGAAGTCGGCGGTCCACTTCAGTAGCCTGCGCCGATGCTGTCCCTCCGTCCGTCTGATGATGAGGCAGGAGAAGGAGTTTTCTGAGGCTGACAACGACTAGCCCTGAGAAGCCCAGGATGCTAGTGGCTCGTCATCCAGTGATCCCGGGCCCGGGTCTTTCAACTGCGATCCCCCCCCGCATCATTTCGTCGTCCCCCTCCCAGAAGTTTTGGCTGCGAAGGGGTTGCTTCTTATGGAGTCAGATTTTACATATTTCACATATTAACTGTGCACGCGCACAATATAAATCTCTGTGCACAAATTCAACAACCGAGAGCGATACAGGCTGCTGCGGGCGTACAATATGGACCCACCACGCGCGTGCGAGAGAGAAGCTGAATCCCAATCTGAGTGCGCACACCGCACTTGCGGCCCCTCGCACTTGTGGCCTGAGGCCTGAGCACTTAATTGACGTCAGTTGGAAGGGCCAGAGGGTGCAGGGCCGTGAATTAAATGGGACAGCACTCCCAGTTTCGCTCAATGCCCCTCCCACTTCGTTTTCATTGGCTGCCGCATTCCTCCGACGCAGAGGCTGCTCTGACGCTCCCTTCAGCTCTGCAAATTGACCGATTGACGTCTGTTTTAATTTAATAATAATTAAAAAATAAGGTTGGGTGGGATATGTTTGCAGCATGTGGATTTCAAGATAAATGTTGTGTTATCTGCAAATGTCATCATTTATGTGTGATGCAATCGGATCATGACTCGGATGCACTCAAGCACTGTCACATGAGACGCGGTGGGCTGTGGGTATTTTCTGCTCCTAAGTCCGTGAAATTGCGGACTTTCGGTAAGTGCGGTTACAGTGCGCAAAATGGCGGCGTGGCGCACTTGTGGACCTAGCGATTCCGTTTTGGAACTACCCTGAGCCCTTGTGGACTTAGCGGGAACGCGCATGTAAGGCCACAAGGCCGCGAGTGCTCTGCACTTTCGCCTAAGTGCGCGATTTGGGATTCAGCTAGAGAGAGTATCTGACTTTCTCCTCGCACGCTGTTCAGTTGTGCTCGAGCAGTTCAGTTCTGCTTGCGCACACTTGAGTTCTATGCGCTGACAGTGCAGCTCTGCTCGTGGGACACTGCCTTTCTTGCTCGAAGTTAAATTCTGCGCGCTCGATGAAAATGTGTTTCACAATTTAGGGCGGATACCAAGGGAGGGACTGCACTGTTGTGATTGGTCAGTTTCAAAGCGGTCACACCCACATGGGCCTCCTTGTACCTTGATTGACAGCTTCATTTAACTGAACAACAGACAGTTTGGCCAGATGGTGGTGGTAATGCACCATAACATTGTTTGCCAGTTCTCCTCCTAAATAAGAAGACCCAAGCTGTGTTCAAAATCGTTCACTCATTAACTCACTCCCTATTCCCTATGTAGTGTTCCCCATATATAGTGAACTACCTAGGGAACAATTAAATGGTTTTCGGACACTACATGGAACGTCATTCTGTTGGATATTCATGGATGCAAGCAAGCAGACCGAGCACTGATGGCAGCAGGTTGAAATGTACTCATGTAGTATTCAGTTCCCATGTTCAGTTTTGAATGTTTAATCCCAAATAAATTGTTGAAATTCTAATGATGTGCTTAGTGTGGTTTTGTCGACTATGGTGCTGTCTGCTAATAGCAAGCTGTAAAGTTGCACAATAAGACCATGATAGCCAGTTAGGTCACCACAGCGTCTTCCATAACATTAATGGTAGCTGTCGGTGGCTAAAGCAGTTAGCTAACATTAAAACGAGGATTCCTGTAGCTATTTTGATGCTGTTGGTTCAACTTCTGTTTCTCAGGCATAAATGGAGGTGAACTCAAACTCGCATTAGCATCAAAATAGCTACAGGAATCATTTTTACGTTAGCTAATACAAACCCGGATCAAGCAGCGGAGCCTTTCCCAGGAGAGCAGCTACATGCTTGATGAGTACTGAGTGTACTTTACGGGGTTGTCCGACCCTCGGTTCGAACGGCTGCACCTTTTTCTACTTTTACGGCAATTAAAACGCTTCCGCTTGTCACCGACAGTGACAAGACAGACAGTGTGAGAAGGGAGAATTGACTGCAGCCTCGTCGAACTAGCGAATTTCAGCGCTGCTCGTTGCACAGCAACTGAAATGATTGAGTTAAAAAGTTGCAAATGTTTCGTTCAAAACCTCTGCTCTCGCCAGAGGTGGATCGTTTGAAGAGAACGTGTGGAAATTCCTAAGACCCTGGTGTCGACTACGGAGATCTTAGCTAGCGGATAGCGGTTCAGCAATTCCACGGATACAGATTGATTTTCATCAAGCAGGCACAAGCTTGGATCCTGGATTACAGAGATAAACTTTGGGAGAAACTTGAGAGCAACTTTGAGAGAGAGAGATAGAGAGAGAAAGAATCTGTCCTGTCCCCACTTAAAAAGGGCAAGAGACTGAGGTGTGTCCTATTTGCATAGACAGCACCAATTGGTCACCCACACAGACAGAGGGGTCTGTGGGCTGCTTTGACCCCCACTCACTTGGGATCAATAAAAGGGGAGCCAAGATTATCTTAAGAGTCTGGAATCATCAAATATCCCTGTTATGGTTTCAACACATTACATTTCCCATAATCAATTGATTCATGATTTTAGCTTCAGATTTATAATAAACATTGCTAGGTTGACTTAGCAGATTGATACCAAACATTGCTAGGTTGACTTAGCAGATTGATACCAAACATTGCTAGGTTGACTTAGCAGCATAGAACCAGTTATTTACAACACACAGTAACACTTGGTTACAAATACAATGCATCAATGCCAATACTCTATTCCTAGGGCTTGTTCTCATAGTGGTTGCATAACATAGTTAGGAGAAAATAATTGAACTTTATTAAAGAAACAATACATCGAATATTCATAGTCCTTTGTTTCACTGTGTGAGTCTCTGTTGGGCCCATGTGGCCCCGGGAATGTTAGTGCCATGGACTTATTACCCCGGGGGGAGGACCACAAGAGAGAAAGAGATAATGGTTTGCAATGTCCTATTTCAAAGGGCCCGTCCTTGCTAAAAGGGTTTTGTCCGGTTTTTCTATGAGTTTGACAGGAAACAGTCTAAACGAAATTAATTCTTCCTCCATTGATTAGTCACTGGGTAGGGGGAGCAGGCTGTCTCTGGCATCACCAACATTCCAGTCAGTGAGATGGTCTCACAGTAAGGTCTTTACAATATTTGGCATGCCCATAATCAGCTCCAGTGTCTTGCTCAAGAACACTTCGACACGCTGCCGGGAGCTGGGATCAAACCGGAGACCTTCCAGTCCCCAGCTGGCTGCTCTTCCTCCCAAGCTATGTGCCACCTGTTTATACAGGACCCGTCCTAATCATTGACTGTTTAGATGACAGGTCACAGCTCCATCAGAAACATCAATAAAGAGAAATCAACTAGAGTGGTTGCTGGCTGGCTGGCTGCCTGGATGGCTGACTGGCTTTGTGACTAACTGGTTGACTGGCGGGTTGGCTGGCTGGCTGACTACTGGCTCGTTGGCTGGCTGGTTGGCTTACTGGCTGGCTGACTAGCTGTCTGACAAACTGGGTGGCTGGCATTAGACTACATTATCATCCACCATACTATTTACCCAGTCTTATGCCTGTGTCTTTTGTTTCATTAGACTGAGGCAGATGAGTTAGTTCAGTAACAGACTGAAGCAGAGTGTGGTTACAGTAGTAATATTAGATTGTGGCATTGGGTGGTTAGTAACAGTTAGACCGAGGCAGAGTGGTTAGTAACAGTTAGATTGGGGAAGAGTGTGGTTAGTAACTTAAATTGAGGCAGTGTGGTTAGGAACAGTACAGTTGAGCCGGAGAGTGGTTAGTAACACTAGACTGAGGTAGAGTATGGTTGGGAACGGTTAGATTGAGACAAAGTATGGTTGGGAACGGTTAGATTGAGACAGAGTGTGGTTGGGAACGGTAAGACACTAAGTGTGGTTGGGAACGGTTATATACGGCATAGTGTGGCTAGTAATGGTTAGATTAAGGCACAGTGTGGTTAGCAATGGCTAGATTAAAGCAGAATGTGTAAGGAGCGGTTGGATTGAGTCTGGTTGGGAACGATGGAGACCTGGGGCCTCATTTATCATTGAGGTACGCCTTCTTTTACACGGTCTTTTTCGCGAGTTCAGGCGTACGCCATTTGCCCCCCCCACATTGCGATTTATCAAGCCGTAAGGGCGAAAATTTAGTCGCCTTTCTCCGCGCTTTTGTAGGACACCTCTCAAGTTGGCGTACCGATTTACACGGTGTTCTACGCCCTTCTTGAACACAGGGGGAACTGGCGACGCAGGTGGTGCGTCGGTGAATTACTATGTTTGACGGAGAGAATAAGAGCGACAGTTCATGAACGCACAATCATGTAGGCTACTAGGCCAATTCAGCACAAACATATATCGCAATGCAAGATTAGACGTGTCCTCTAACCGGCTCATTCATGGTTCGATATGGATTTGTTCCCCAAACTGTACCTATGCGCTGTCCCAAACCCTTCCGCGCTATATGTCACACACTTAATGCAGGCACTCCATCAAACGCAAATCATTGACCAATTAGATTGTCATTAATATGTGATCATGTGGACCTGTTTGCTGTTTGGTAAGCATATAAATGACAGTCCTCCTGTGCGTAATGCGAGCCTAAATGAATCCGGCGCTACTCGGCCTACTGGCCGAGATAGAACTCCAAAGAGGTGACGGCGATGGCGACTGCACCCACATAAGGGCACCATCAGTGAATTAATACGTCTATGTGAATCGCAAAAATGTGCACACTATAAATACCCAAATCATATGTGACGCCGACATGCTCATCACAAGTGTAGTGGCACGGTGGCCATGGCTCCACGCATGACTCATTCATCCTGGCGCACAGCAGGGTAGGGCTAGACTGGAGGCAGGCGCTGCGCGTGACGGCTGGCTTGGTGTGTGCATAGCCAAGATACATATTCTTTGTCTTTTTTACTTTAATCTTTATTAGCATTTTCCATCCATACAACGACAATACCATAAAACATAAAAACTTACAATAACAGCTTATGGGTACTTCCATCCATGCAGCTTTTTTTTCTTACTCAAATATGACAATTTTAATACTAGTGGTATCATCCCACTTCCTTCTATAATCCATCCATTTTTCCCATCTCCCTTCAAACTTTCCTTCCTGCATCCTCAATGCATAAATAAATCTCATAAATCTCCTCCACAACACCCACCACTGCTCCTTCGTTGGGGGTTCCACCTTATACCAAGCCCTCATTATTGTCTTTTTACTAGCAACCAATAGTAATTTCACTAGGTATCTGTCCCCTCCTTGTACATCATTCTGTTATGTTTGCCAAGATGTATATTCAAAGCTGATAAGAATGAGAACCAGTCAAGACCCCACCACAAAATGAGGACCCAAGCCCTCAGCCCCCTCCCCGTCATGAGGTTTACCAGCGGGGCCAAAGGGCCCACACTGAGGTCATGCGCCAGCTATGAAGACACAAACAAGTAAGGTTCACATTTCTACCATTTTATTGTCTGTTGGTGGGTGACTGTGTGAGGTGTGTGAGTGCGTTTGTGAGTGAATGTGTGAGGTCCGTGAGTGTGGTAGTGAGTGACTGTGTGAGGTCCTTGAGTGTGGTAGTGAGTGACTGTGTGAGGTCCGTGAGTGTGGTAGTAAGTGACAGTGTGAGGTCCGTGACAGCATGTGTGAGGGAATGAAGTGCAGTGAGGATGTCCTGTTGGCTCTGGTGGTGTAGTGTGGTGACCTCCACCAACTGCTGCACAACTGCCCCACAACTGCCCCAATCCCTTCTGCCATTTCCCTCTGGGCCTCTAGGGTCATGAGCCTCCAGCACAGCGTCTGATAGGAAGCCCAGCCCTCAGGGAACCTTGAGGCAGGGACGCTGGCAGCCGGAGGTGGAGGCGTGGGCGGTGGAGACGGAGACGGAGGCGCTGGAGATGGCACTGGAGGTGGAGGCCGGTGCGCTGGAGGTGGAGGCACTGGAGGTGGAGGCCGGTGCGCTGGATGTAGAGGCTGCAACCGGCAGGGGCACGACCGTCAGGTCAAGGACCACTGCAGACTCCCCCTCCTCTGAGTCCCACCCCACGTCAGAGTCTGGAGAAACAATTTCAGTCATTTTCTTTGAGTTTGTCTGTTAACTTGATTATGCATTAAACATTTTATTGTGTAGCCATATTCAATTGATATGTTTTTCTGTTGGCAGCCAAATAAATGCTTAAGTGTGATTTCCCGGGTGATTTAGATGAGAGTCTAAATTTCCCAGAGGGGAAAATGTTTCATGTGGTCTAACATTATGAAGTGGTCATCTGTGTTATCGTTCCCTGTTTTTGGTCCTAAATCATTCATAGCCTACCACAGAATGTGTGGAATGTTTGCTTTCCTCACACATAATACAGCATGTCCGTGTAGCCTACGCCAAATACAGGATGCAACAAACATACAGTAGGCTACCTAAACTAGGAGCAATCAGACAAATGTAGGCTCGTACAAATAGCTTACCTTCCGAAGATGATTTTCTTTCCTCGCGTGGACCTCACCAACAAGCACATGCACCTCCGTCTCCGAAAGGTTTCTCTTCTTTCCGCGTTTTTCCATAAACGTATTTATCTGTCCCTATGCTCCACGCTATATTATGTCGGTTCCTTCCGGGGTATCCCCGTTGTGCCGTCATAGTTTTGACCATATATGGTTGGATTTGGGCGTGGAGAGGGCGGAACACGGGGCGCGTGCGCGTACGCTCACTTCCCCGCCCGTCTCGGATTTCTCGTGCAGAAAAGGGCATACGACTTTTTTGATAGATCCGAAAAGCGTGTAAATATTCTCGTCGTACGCTACATTGTGCATTTTCCGCGTTTTCGTCGTACGCCCTCTTTTACACCTGAATTTACACGCTCTTTGATAAATGAGGCCCCTGGAGCCAACACCAGTAAACATGCCAGCTAATCGCATCATTTAAGTCCATTTTATTGGCTAATAATGCCCACAGAATACCCATGCCCTTCATTATGACTTAAGCGCCTTCTGGTTTCCAATTAAAACACTGTGACTGGGAAGCAGTCCATGATTCAAGAACACAATGATCAACAACAACAACAATAACAATAACGATAATAATAATAATAATAATAATCATAAACAACCAAGATGACCTGAGTACAAAATCCACAGCTCACTGAAGAGCAGAAATTACATCAGACCTGTGACTATGATGAAGCTGTCCAGCTGGGGAAAAATACCATCAAACACAAGCAGCTCTACACTTCAGCCTCAGTCTTATACGTAGACCAGCTTCCAGCACCGACCGGCTCACAAATGTGATTCACGCTCCTAGTTTGAACCTCCTCAGACGCCGTACAGCCCTCCCCAGGTTTGATGTTGTTTTCCCTCTGTATGTAGCACTGCGGCAGAGACGTTTCTCTTTCATGTCCCCCGGGAGTATAAATGCTTGTATCTCGTCCGCTTGGATGGTGATCTTGACTTCACAATTCAAATGAATATCAAACACACTGAGAATGACGACTCCAAGTCCTCGTGTGCTCAGATGGCCTTCTCAGACTGTTCCCTCTCTCCTGCATGTCCATCAAGGAGCCAGCAGCTGTGAGAACAGCCTGCTGGCTGTGAAGCGCTTAGGGGACGGGTTCCAGCTGTGCGATGGTACCGTTCTACATCTCCGCTGACACTTAAGAGAGGAGGTACAGCTGCTCCACCTTCTCAGAGGTCCAATCAGAACTGGATGGGTCTGAATGACCCTCTCCACCTAGCCTGGCTCCAGCCCTCGAATCTGAATTTTCGAAATGGGATTCAGGGAAAGACTCTCCTCCATCTCTGTTGGAATTCCAACTAGGCCAATTAGCGCCCTTGGAATGTGTCCTTTAAATTAAACTGTGCAATATGATTGGTTAGTGGATGAACTAGTTGCAGAGGTCTCCTTCTGCAACGAAAGCGGCTGCAATGGCGGTCTGTTCAGACAGTATAATGAAGAGAAACGAATTTGAGCCTGAGTGTCAGGCTACTCCACCCTCTAATCTGCGTAATTCACACTCAAGCCAGTCGGCCTGTTCTCGTCCCATTGATATCTGAATCAGTCAGATGAAGGGTTCCTCTGATCTCCAGGAATTACACAACATTGTAACCTTTTGTGTGGCCCTTTTCATTTAACAATATCTAATTTCCATGACATTCATGAGATACTCTAATTTTTCCTTCTTTTTTTCTGCCTTCTCTAGCGTCCCTTCATCCCATTCTCCGATTAGGATAAAAGACCCCTATTGCTGTGCAACGACATGAGCCGGGCAACGCTGTCCAGAGGCCTTGGCCTGGACGTGCCTCTGTTCTCCCCGCAGCCTATCAGCGGCCCCGGTTAAATGGCCTGTGATATCCCAGGTGTTCCCGGCCTTCTTGCCGTCAGTCAGCGGGGACAGAGCCTGAGGGCCGCTCGCTCCGTCCAATCAGAGCTCTGGCTCAATCCGACGAGGGCCCCGGAGGCCCGCCGCTCTGATTGGTCTGCTCTGCAGGTAACGGCAGAAGGAACATTGAAGAAGGAGAGAAAATAGACAGGCGGCTTTCTCTACCAGCACAGGGACACGACGCCGCAGGGAGGAAGGGAAGAGAGGGAGGACGTGGGGAAGATAGGGAGGGAAGAGGGGGAATAAGGGAGGGGGAGAAAGGTGAAATACAACCTGAGGGAAAAGCTCCCAGACACAGAGAGAGGGAGATAAGAGGAGGAGAGAGATGAGAGAGGCAGATAGAGAGATGCCTTGTCTCTACAGCAGGGCTCTGGTTCGCCTCATTTGTCTCCTGGCAGACGACACAGAGGAAGTCCTAATGAGCTAAAACAGCACCACATGGCAGGTATGCATGTGTGTGTGTGTGTGTGTGTGTGTGTGTGTGTGTGTGTGTGTGTTTGTGTGTGTGTGCACGGGATACTGTTGTTGCATTGCGTGCTGTCGCACTGTCAGGTCTGGTCTCGTTGTGTATGAGCGGGCTGCCCTCGCTATTTTATCAGAGTAAGAACGCGCTATGACACTACTTTTAGTGTCCTTTCCAGCTCTGCTGCTGATCCATCTTTCTCCCCTGCCTCGGTCTCTAAATACAGTTGACATCATCCTCAGAAGCAAAGGCAAAACAACAACGGCAAACACACCAGCATTTTCTCAAACTGAGCTGAAAATAGCATCAAGCTGTTTGCTCAGATCTGATGTCTTTGTATTCTAATATTTCTTCTCTGACAAACAGTACAGTTGATTAATGGATAAACTAGAATATAAATCCCATAATGTACTGTATGCTGCAGGGGGAAGGTGTGTGTGTGTGTGTGTGTGTATGTGTGTGTGTAGTAAATACACGTTTTATAGGTTTGTAGGCCTCAGACTTTTTTTTTCTTACTTTTTCCCCCCCATATGTGCCTAGGAGGCTCCCTAGTGTACAGATGTTTGTTTCATTAATTTGGTAACACTTTACAATAAGGGTACATTAATAAGCATTAATAACAGTTAACTAATGTCTTTATTAACCATTTACTAATGTTATTTATGTTAACTAAGGTTAACTCACCTAACCCTAACCCTAACTAAGGTATTAATTAACATTAGTAACCTAACCTAACCCTAAATAAGCATTAGTTAAAGTTGCACAGAAACGTTTGAGATAATCTAACTTCCGTAGTTTGATGCAAACAAGCTATGAGGGTGGGACATGCGTTTAGAGGAATTTGATTGAAACATTGACAAGTGGACGGGTTTTAAGAACTTTAGACAGATTCGATAAAAGGATAGCGTTGATTGACGGGTGGATGTTGTGAGATTATTCGTACCTGTTCTAAGGTACCTGTTGTCGTCATTGCAAGTGACCTACCGTTTTCCAGGAAGTAAGAAATTATATACTTTGTTATAAGATTACAACAAAAGTAGAATTTTGTAAAAAAATGTGCATACATCGTTGAATAGGTGAACACTATGACCAATTATGTGAACCAAAATGGGACAGAATGCTTTTTTCATTTCAGTGCGACTTTAACATTTAAATAATGTTTTTTGTGAGCCTCATTGTAAAGTGTGACCATTAATTTTAATATGTTATATTAAGATATCAAAATGATATGCACTGGGCTACTGCTTAAAATGTCAGATTTAAGTAATGTGTGCCAATGGTCTTAATCCAAATTTTGAGCCAGCTTCCGATATTGCGCAACCAGTTGGATTGTATAAAGGCACTAAAGAAAGTCAAGTTGTGTCACTGTTTTCGGTGGCCTAATGGTTTAGACAGGTGTTTGCACTGCAGTAGACCAGGGTTCAAAACCATCCCTGTGCAATTAAAAAAAAAAAAACATTGCAGACTAGTTTAAATCGATCGCAATTGCATTGCCAGCCTTAATAACTCATTAGTAAATGCTGTGTAAAGCATAGAGTTTACACTTTTGATCAACTCCAACATAATACTTTACCGACGGCCTAGTAAATGCTTTATAACTACTTGAATTCATCATGAATAACAGTTTTATAACGTGTTTATAAAGCATCTATTAACCCACATTAACCATGTGTGTATGTCTAATTCATTACATGGATAAATGCATGCATAAAGTACTTGTGGTAAATACATTGTTTATAAAGTATGAAAAAACAGTGAATACATTTTACATTAGCGTATTAATGAAGAATAAAACCTTTATAAATGTGTTAATAAATTGCTTACTAATGTGTAATAATGAATGAATAACACTTTATAAATGATGAATTTAGTATTTACTAATACTTAATAAATGCTTTATAGTGTGCACTTATTGTAAAGTGTTACCGAAACATGTGAACACTGAAGTGGTCCTCAACATCAGGCCCTGACCTGCAGTTTTGCTGCTAACAAACACTGATTAGCTGAATTAATTGCTGTTAATCAGATGTTAATGAAGGCCAAATAGTGTCTGTCTGTGTGTGTGTGTGTGTGTGTGTGTGTGTGTGTGTGTGTCTGTGTGTCTGTGTGTGAGAGAGAGAGAGAGAGAGAGAGAGTATGTGTGGGGGGTGACGATGCCCTTGTAGATTACATGTGGAGTACAATCTGTGCTCCACACACTTACCCTCGAAGGGCAGATTATAGAGAACACGGTGTGCCTGTTGTCCTCTCTCTGCTCTCAGCGTCTAGTGGCTTCTGCCAGATCCTAGTGGTACAAGATAATTCGTTTTGAGTGCAGTGTGGAGGTTGATGTTCATTCATCTGAACCCCAAATAATACATATATATTTACTACTTGATTAAGTTTGAGCTGCAATGGGCGTGAACTGTTTGTGTGTTTGTGTGTTTGTGTGTGTGTTTGTGTGTGTGTTTGTGTGTGTGTGTGTTTGTGTGTGTTTGTTCGCGGCCATCACACTCCCACATACATATCCTCTACTTTACGATGGCAGTATGATGGGATCACCCAGACATAAAAGACAAGCGCTCCCCGTCTATAAATCTACGACACTTCACCCGCCACGGGCCCTGCTCCCCCCCCCCCCCCCCTCCTGCCCGGTCCGCCCTGTCCAGTCCGCCCCCGTCTCCCCTCCCAAGGACACACGCGGTCAATGTTTACCGTCTCCCAGACGTGATTACAGTCAGAGTTATCACCCCTGTCTGGTGTCCATACCGGCCATCTGCAGCCTGTGTTCTCTGTGTCAACAGTCATTACCGATGGACGGAGGGACGGCCACCGGTCGCCCTCTGATTTAAAGGGGCAGGGCACAGAGGTGGCCATTTAAAGGGGAGGGGTGTCGCACAGGACATCTGATTTACAGCGAGGGAGGAGGGGAGTCTTTCCTCCAGGGCCGGTTGTATCACCTCCACACCTCAGCCGCCGTCCAAAACCGGCCTCAGATCGGTGTTTCTTCCGGTGCTCTTGCAACTTTACAAATATTTTTTGGTCAAATTGTATTTGAAATGGGGATCTACTCCAGGAATCACAAACATGTTTGAGAGTGTGCGTGTTGATCTCTTCATTCTAGCTACTTTAGCCTGAGGTAACCCCATTCCATACATATTATTACACTATTATTCCCGACCCCGCACACACACACACACACATACACACACACCGCTGCAGATGTACAGTAGCAGCTGTCCTCCTTTGGGGAACAGAGGATCTGCTGGCGCAGGGAGGAAAGGTTCAGGGAGAGAGGGAGGAGTGATTCGTTTAATCTCCTCTCTGCATCCTTCCCAGCGAGGTGCAGGACTGATGCTCAGAGACGCTCCAGGCTCTTCCCTCCGAAGGGAGCGCAGCAGAACGCCCAGGAGACATGTTTTATTCAGCAGTCGCAAACTTCTGTACTCCATGTGCACACACACACACACACGCACGCGCACACACACACACGCACGCCCACACACACACACACACACACATATTGCACACTTTGCCACGGCTTTGCAGGGAACATCTTTGTCCTATTTCCTGCCAGGGGATGGGTGTACTTTGTTTTATCCAGGGTTCTGTTCCTGGTAAATGTAGGGTAAACTATGAGCACGCCGGGTCTGGTTCTGGGCCCTGCTGAATAAGCGATGGAAAGGACACGCTGCATGGAAAACTGGAGGAAAGTAGCCCCGCAAGGTATACTTCTGACAGCATCGTTTTTTAACTTCGCTTTTTGATCACTTTACAGAGTTCTTCTTGTTCAGGTTCGCTAACCCCTCTTCCTTACCACCTGGAGAGCTTTAGAGCAAGGCTGCAGTTTTGAAGAAACTGAACATTTTCTCGACCAGGGGTCCACTAATAGTAGGTTACCACAATGTTATTTTTCTCAGTCCTTTCAAATCACTGCTGAACAGGCGTGACTGAGTCTTTCTTTCTTTCTTTCTTTCTTTCTTTCTTTCTTTCTTTCTTTCTTTCTTTCTTTCTTTCTTTCTTTCTTTCTTTCTCTTTCTTTCTTTCTTTCTTTCTTTCTTTCTTTCTTTCTTTCTCTTTGCCCTCCCCCTCTCTCTCTCTCTATCTCCCTCTCTTTCTCTCTCTCCCTCTCTCTCTCTCTCTCCCTCCCTTGCTCTCGGGAGGGTCAGAGCGGGGTTGGATGCGTAGATCCCAGCCCGGTGATTTGCGGGACAGCCGATAGATGATTTCCTGAGGAATGACCCTTCACTCGGGTGAAAGGCGGCGGTATCGACTAATAATCGTAAAAATCATGGCGCAATCAGTGACGGGGGACAGAGGCAATTCAGGAGCGTCCCTCACAAACCTCATCTGCTCTCCTGGCAGAAGGGATGAGGGATAGTGATGAGGAGGAGGCGGAGAGAGGGAGGGAGGAAATAGCTTTTCTTAGCGTCCAGACATTTTCCACAAAAACACCCCCGGGTACTGGTCCCAGAGTGTGACGCTGCACAATGTGGTTATTTGTAATGCTAATGCAGCAGGAAGGAGGTGCTGCAGGACGAGGGCCTCCCTCTCGGTGGGATATGACCTGTAAGCACTCTTTAAGTAATTGCACAGTTCTGTTGAGAATAGAGTACCGGGCTGTGGGAACCGCTGAATAAATCAGGCCCAACGCCTACACCACGAAAACCCTGCGTTGATCCAGGGACACAATGTCCCTCTCCCCTCTCGCCCCCGCGTGTTCCGGTCTCTCCGTCTTCTCTCTCCCCCGCTGGATACCGCGCAGAAACCATTAACGGTGAATAATAATTCTGGTCGCTTCCCCTGTGGCGTGTGGCGCTGGTGGGTGGGTGTTGCCATTGCGCTGCCAGGAGAACGGATAATGGCTCTCGGCTAGGTAGGTAGGCTCGGGGACATACGAGGGGGAGTGGAGGAGAGGAGAGGGGGAGGGAGAGGAGTTAAATGGCGGAGGAGGAGTACTGTACCATAGATACGGAAGAAGCTCCCTCCAGTCTTCGGAGGGAGAGTAGGGATGAAAGTAGAGGTGGGAGAAAAGGAGGATGAGAGGAAGAGAGAGCAGGGAGGGCAGAGGTGAGAGTACTGGAGGATGGAAGAGAGGAAGACGAGAACAGTGGTGGTGGAGTGGTGATTTATGCCCTCTCCCTCTCTCTTTCTCCTCTTTCACCCCCCCTTTCTTTTCCTCCCTCCCTCTCCCTCTCTCTCTCCGCCTCCCCCCCTCTCTCTCACTTCCTCTCTCTCTCTCTCCTCTTTCACTCTCCCTCTCTCTCTCTCTCTCCCTCTCTCTCTCTCCTCTTTCACCGTCCCTCTCTCTTTTCCCCTCTCTCTCCCTCTCTCCTCTTTCACTCTCCCTCTCTCTCCCTCTCTCTCTCTCCCCAGGGTGTAGAGTACAGCGCGTCTTTCAGGGGCCACTCTCTCTGCCGCAGAGCAGGTCTACCTCCCTCTGCGTCCAGGTCAAACTGATATCTCACGGGCGGTTTAATGTTTCCGCTACGCGGCGCAGAGCAAGACCCCGGCACTCTGGGAGGCACGCCCGCGGGGTTTCAGCCCAAACTAGGAAGAACGCGCTACAGACCACAGCTGAGGACGGCCTGGTTGTAGTATACCAGACCCAACGCTGGACTCGATACACCGGCTCCATTACCTGCTGTGTGTAGGTACTGCATGAGTAATCTACAGTGCCTGCGATAATCTATGTGTGTGTGACGGTGTTTGTGCGCGCTGTGTATGTGTGTGGCTGTGTTTATTAGGGGTGATGTATTAGCGGACTGATCGCTCGGTATAGCGGTTTCTTGTGCCTCTGTGTCTTTGTCATCCTACATTACCCGTAATTACCCCCAAACAGAGAGGGCCCTCACACATCCTCTCCTGGGACACACACACACACACACACACACACACACACACACACACACACACACACACACACACCCACACACAGGGCTATAAACGTGCAGGCTGTGTACCCTTCTAATTTCCTTTACAAGTACCGTAATACACTGAGGAGCTGACTTCACGGAAGGCCTCTTTTGAAGTGCAGCGTGCAGGCTAGATTTAACAGGAAACACAAAGCAGCCCGAGGGTGTGTGTTTGCACAGAGTCAGATGCGACTGTAAGTGACCCGTAACAATGTTCTGATTTTCATCTGCTCACACGTGAGGAAACTCCCAGAAGAACGAGACGTTTTTGCCGATGATAATCGATCCGACGACATGTTCGCTTGCTGTGAACCAAAGGGGACATGGCTGGTTGTTCTGTCAGACGTGTTTGCGCCTTGTCCGGGCATGCTCAGATGCCCACAATCACGGTCAGTGTAATCGCTGGAACACTCACATGTCACCTGGATGTATGATGGCGTCTCGCCACTGCTAAAGCAGCCCATTTCTCTACAGTCTATGAGTACCCATCTCTGGCAGCCAATATGGTTTTTTACTTACTGAGGAGAAAAATATTGGTCGTGCAATGAAACTGTCCAATGAATCCATAACTACACTGAAATAAATGGGCGCAAAATTGTAACTGCAATTTGTTTGATATTTTTTGGTGTGAATGGACAAGGCAAAGCTAAGCCGGGGATGTTTTTTTCTCTCATTGTCCTCCCTCGCATGCCTCGGTGTATCTGCATTCACATGATTGCTTAGCGTCAGCAACTGCCAAGACTACAGTAATACAATTCCCCTTGTGTTTGAAGCAGATTGCTGAGCAATTGACGACTGCGAGCCAGGCATATTTCTGGCACCTGATAGATTATATTTGTTTGTCCCAGTGCATTCATACCTAGTCTCTCACACAGGAGGTGTGGATCCCTGGATCCTCTTTCTCTCTCTCTCTCTCTCAACAGTGGGCGACAGCTACAGTTCCTAGGTGATGGATGGCGGCCCTATTGCACCAATATTTCCACCATTTTTAGTGCTTCACTGAGTGCGCGCCGAAGTAACTTCCAGACCTTCCAGAGATTTCAAAGGACCTCCAACTGTAGAAATTACTCTGAAACTAAACCTTTTGTGTGAGGTCGTAGGGTGTAATATTTCTCTCCCTCTCTCTCTCTCTCTCTCTCTTTCTATAGACTAGCTGGCCTGCGGGGGGAGAAACATGACTCCTGTTGGCAGCTCAAGGTCTTGATCATAAACACACACACACATGCCATGCGTCTGGCACACAAGGACAGGCCAGCCCGGGCCAGACCGGGGCGGGGGACGCAGCCTGCGACGGGGACAGGAAGATGGATGTAGCGAGCGCGGGTAGTACTGGATGAATGGACACCGGTGAGGGAAGATAAGAGGAAGACAGAAGGCCTGTGCTCTCAGTCTGATGAACAGTACATATGTCAGGAGAAAGGCAGAAAGAGAGAGGGAGAGACAGAGTGACAGAGAGAAAGAGATACTGTAGAGAAGAGAAATGGAGGTGGAGGAAATACCATTCGTTAACAGCCGAGGTAGGAGAACAGAGAGGCTGTGACGACGGGGAGGAGATTTAAAGAGATGAAGAGGGCCGAGGGGTTCATCTGTCGTCCGGGGTAGTTTGTCTGCTCGCTGAGACGGGACACGTACCGAGACCTAAGGGAAAGCAGCGGAGGCTTCCAACATGGCTTCCATGACCGAGAAACATTCTACTAGATTCTACTAGAATCCTTTTTGACAGCATTTGACAGTCATGATGACACCACCTCTTTTGAATGCAGTCGATTATAACAACTGGACTATGATTATCCACTGTAATCAGTTTTTCTTTGGCTCAAATCTGCATTTTCTTATTCAGCGTATTGTGTTTTTTTATACGTTTCCCCTGTCCTCCCGAATGACATTCATGTTGTTCT
Source organism: Borostomias antarcticus (assembly GCF_949987555.1). NCBI lineage: Eukaryota > Metazoa > Chordata > Actinopteri > Stomiiformes > Stomiidae > Borostomias > Borostomias antarcticus. Next base: position 12,688,463 of record NC_140246.1, read on the forward strand.
GCACAGAAATACGTCCGTCATTATGGTCCTCTATCATTCGTCTCATAGAAATATGAGGCAACCTCATGAGTAGAATCCGTCTGTGGTCCAGGCGATTGGCGGTGCCGGGCGGACGATGTGTGTATCTATCACAGAAGATCCTGCCCCCCCCCCCCTCTCTCTTTCCTCATTCCATATTATCTAGGTCTGTGTGGGTGAGTGTGTGTGCTTGTGTGTGTACCCGTGTTGACAAAGACACACATCTTTAATTTATAGTTTGCCGTATAATTAATGCATACAAGCTGTTCTGTGGTGACAGCACCACACAGTCGACTGTAAATTATTCTTCCTTGTGTCGAGATTTCACAGTTCACTGTTTAATTAAATGATTGCACAACAGATTCTTCCCCCACTGGGCTGCGGCAACTCACAGCAGACTTTCATCAGTTTAATTTTGCAGGTGTACAATCTTAAAGCAACACCTCCTGTAGATAGGCTCATGCATTAGTACATCACTACAGCTGAATAGTATATTTCTCAATATAGAGTAGGAATAAATAAACAACCTGGATACATCGTAAGATGTCCCCACCGACTGGCAGCTGTAGAATCTAGCTAGAATCTATCCAGTGTCTCTGACCGTACATATTATCTTCATACTAACTCTGTGAATGTGCTCATGGATGTGCACCATTCCAGAGGCACATACAGTCAAAATGTGCTCTCGGTCACTGTGGGTCTGTCCTGTAGAAGGTTGTTAGGCGATCGATCCAACAGTGTTGACCACCGCCAGGCCCTGTCCACCCCCCAGCCCGCCGCCTAGACAGGGGTGATGAATCATAAAGAATTAGATAGTGAAACACCAGAGCCGGTCTTGAGCTGTTAATGAAAAGGGCAGATTTAATCTCACACTGTCCTTTTTTCTCTGGGTCTTGCTCGAGTCTTCTTCGACAAAGGACTCGAACACTCTGCCTCAGGAAGAGAGATTGGTCTTCATTAGTGAAATGTCTTGAGGACTATATCAGAAACTTTCACAAAACCCTTTTTACCAACTCGTCTAGAAGGCTGTTGCACCCTCTGCCCCTCCCCCGCGTGCCCACCCACCACAACTCGTTAACATCTTCCTCAAGTAAAGCTACCCACAAAAGGTTTTTCCTGCTTCTTCTCTTCTGAACTTTCTGAGAACAGGAGCCAGGGAAAACAGCGCGAGCAAACAGCAGCGCAATCCGCGGCGACTAGGGGGTCGTTCCGTCCATGCTCCGGCTCTCTTCCCCCGCCTACGGTTCGGCTCGGCGCACTCGCTCGCTCTCCCAGGGCACGGGCACGCCGCTTGTAATAACCACAAAAACAATCCTTCTCCCTCCCGGCGTTGGATCAAATCGAGAGGATGCAGCACTAATTAGTGGCTCTGGGTTTCTGCGTTCTCCTGCCTACATTTGGACAGGCTCAGCGGGGCCCCGCCAGGGTTGTGTGTAGTCTTAAGTGGCCACACAACCACTCCAGGAGTTTAGAAGAGCCTCCTCATTAGAATAACAACATTTTGTCCCTCTGAGTGGTTTTGAGGGGAATCACATACACAGCAGAACTCAGTGTTAAGCACTAATATCAGACTTTTACTTTAACAGAACTCTTATCTGAGTCATCACAATGTTAACCCGACCACATACAGTACTGCATTATGTTTGTGTTTTAACATAAATCCATAAAATTAATTTAAAAAATTACATTCTACAGGCACTTTATTTGCCCACCATGGCTCTATTTCTGTGCCACTCAGAGGTTCCCAGCTTCTCTCTCCGTGTCCTGGTGTTTTGCTTGGCAGGAAACAGGAAATGCCGGCCTATTCACTAGGAGCTCCTGTCTTGTTTTGACATACTTCCTAATTGGTCCATGATAGGTAGTCCTGTTGGAGCTGTCTGGGTGTTCACTGGCCTCTGAGAGGGATAGAGAGAGAGAGAGAGAGAGAGAGAGAGAGAGAGAGGGAGGGGGGATAGAGAGAGATAGATAGACAGAGAGGGATAGTGAGAGAAAGAGAGAGAGAGAGAGCAGCAACAGCTCTGCAACCTCACCAAAATCAATAACAAAGGTCATTGCTATTCTGATCATAGCCCAGCCCTGTTCTCTCGTTTATTGTATATGTCTCATACCAAGACGTTTAAATCAGCCAACATAATGAACACCTCTCCGTGTCACTAGCAGAGAGAGAGCAGTGTTGTGCAGTATTTTATTTTGACATATTAATGTAGTGCAGGACAGAGCCCTGTGTGTGTGTGTGTGTGTGTGAGAGAGAGAGAGAGAGAGAGGGGGGGGGGAGAGATAAAGAAAGTAAGTAAGAAAGAAAGAAAGAAAGAAAGACAGACAGACAGACAGACAGACAGACAGAAAGAAAGAAAGAAAGAAAGAAAGAAAGAAAGAAAGAAAGAAAGAAAGAAAGAAAGAAAGAAAGAGAGAAAGAAAGAAAGAAAGAAAGAAAGAAAGAAAGAAAGAAGGAAAGAAAGAAAGAAAGAAAGATAGGTTGGTTATCTCACCTCATCTCTCTCTCTCTCTCTCTCTATTTATATATAGAGAAATTCTTCCTGTATTTCAGATTCACTGTCACTGCTGTTCTCTGTCCAACACCTTCCGGCATAGAGATGCATCACTGCAACACCCACTCAGCGCTTCCACAGACCCTTTAGCTAAAGTGTAGTATCACAAAATACAAATCGTAGTATGAATAAAATACTTAACACCAGAAGCCATTCTCTGATTACGTGTCTGTGACTGTCGACTCGCTGGCTTGTTCAGCTAATCTAAGGTGAAAGCCTCCTCTTCCACTTCAACTTGTGTTTCTTGAAGGCCCTGTGTGACTGCCAAGCGCCGAGACACCATCTCATGTCCAACCGTGAGGCTGTTGATTTGACGGACGTACCATCTGTGTGTGTGACCTGCCAAACGCGGTGCCATCATCACCATCACCATCGCTCAGCCGTGTGTGTATATGTGTGTGTGTGCGCGTGCGTGTCCGTCCATCTGTCCCAGACTCTCACAGGCCAAGACTGTCTCTCCCTGTCTGTTATTGGAGGTGTTAAAACCGTCGTGTCCTGAAGGAGGCAGGCCTCAGACTGAGAGAGGGTGGAGATGTTGTATGAAGCAGCCACACCACAGTGTATGAATGTGCCTTGTGTGTGTTGCTACGCAGCAGGGAAGGACTGGGACCAACGTTCAGCCCAGTAGTCACAGGAATACAGTCCCCTGTTTACTCCATACGTGTCTCCAGGAAACTTAGATCATATTTTCTTCCCCCAAAATTGGAACTGCTACAGGAGTCCAGGGGACATGCACCCCCAAATGTTGTCCTCGTTGTTGTCATACTGGCAGTTTTGGTGATGTTAAGAGTTAGGATTAGTATAAAACAAATTTGCTGGTAAACTGATTCTCACTTTGTCTAGTCAGTTACTACATGCTAAATAATTGTTTAGATACTAAATACCAGAAGCAAGGAGCTTACCAGTAGCAAGGAGAAATAGAACAATGTGTGTTTCCCCAAATTGACACATGAGACTGTATGGTGCAGGCCAGCTGTAGCCCCTGTAAAAGCCTTTGGACTTTTGGATGTGCTCGCTTTTTAAACCTTTTCTCCTCCTCCTGGTCCTCACCAACGCCAGCGGCAACAGCAGTTGGGTTTGCAGGGCCGTTACAGGGCTGCATAAATCAGTGATCTTCACACATTTAGTGGCATTTGTTTCTACGGCTTTAATTTTTCAACTCACAGCTTCTCCGTCCATTTTGTGTGCGTCTGTGCCGAGACTGTAGTCTGGGTCCAGACGTTCGAATCTGCCAAATCCAAAGTTTAAGTTCTCAATAAAGTGTAACGAGTGTGCCTGTTGTGATTTTTTTCCAAGGCTACCTATGGCTTTTAAAAATAACTAGAAAGTACATTTCCTGGAGAAAATGTGAGGTGGGCTAGCTGCCGCAGCTGTATGTAACAGCTACTGATAGTACTACTACGGACCTGGCAATCTCCATGCACCCACCCTGGTGAAGACCGTGTGTCTCTAGCCCATTTAGGGGCTGAATTGTGGGGTGCATGGCGTGGACAATGGCATGGTGGCGAAACTCTGCCCCCTCAGGTCAGAGCCAGTTGGGGACAGTGTACCCCTCTCTGGGCCACCTACCTGCCCCCACTGGTGAAGACTGTGTGTCTCTAGTCCACTCAGGGGCTGAGTTGTGGGGCCCGTGGTGTATACAGTGGCGTTGTGGCAAGACTCTGTCCCCTCAGATCACATCGGGTCGGGGGCAGAGCATTGACCTCTGGGCAATCTCCATGTGCCCAACGGCGAAGACCGTTTGTCTCTAGCCCACTCAGGGGCTGAGTTGTGGGTTCCGTGGTGTGGATAGTGGCATGGTGGCGAAACTCCGCCCCCTCAGGTCAGAGCCGGTCACGGACAGTGAAACCCTCTCCTCCACCCTCACCTTTCCCGACCATGAGCACTTACAAATGTGGCCCGGTAGGATTTTGGTGGGAAAATATTATTTTTATTTTTTCAAATCCTACCGGCCCTCGCACAGGACTGGCCCACCAGGAAAACTCCCGGTGTTCCCGATGGCCAATCCATATTGCAATACTGGATCGATCCATCCAAGAGAGTGGCTGTCGTGTGCATGTGTCTGTGCGTGTGTGTGTGAGAGAGAGAGAGAAAGAGAGAGGGAAAGAAAGAGAGGCAGAGACAGAGAAGCCAATTGAGGGGCGTGGTCTATGCAGTGGGGAAACCTAGCACTTCCCATTGGCCAGTCCGCCCCTCTCCCTGGACGTATGGGACGCACACACAGTATGCTGAACCACATCCAGCTCGCCCACACATCAACTACTGATGCAGTTCCATACTGCGGGTTGGTTGTTTCGCGGTTGCTTCGGCGCAGTAGAGGGCAAAGTGCGGTACTCAACCTCCTTGAGGAAAGCAGGACTCAACCTTCATTTGAGATCAGCTCCATCACCTGCTCTGTTCCTCCCAGGGGGAATGGGAATGCCAAGCCTGAGATCTTGCACCTCACCACCAAGCATTTTAAGAAAATTAAAAAACAAATAAATATATATATAAATATATATATATATATATATAAATATATATATATATATATATATATATATATAAAAACCGCTTCCTCCTGTGCTTCATCCCAAAAAATAAGATTTCCATTGATTAGCTGGCATGGACTCTGAGGATGTTGTCAGATGTGTGGAATGTCATTGTGATTTCTCCTCCAGGAGACAAGAGGAGGAGTTTTAAACATGGTCTCTCTGACATGCACCGGGCTCTTCTGGCGTGTCTCTGTCCCACTGGGGGAAGAGCTCATTAGTGGTCCAGGGCTCAGGGACGGTGAGGCTCAGTGGGTCGTCTGGGTCTCCCCCGCCCCCCTCCCCAACACCTCATTTGTGTAATTCCCCTCCGTCCCTGCACTCTTTCAAAGTGATAAGGGATGAGGCAAAAGTTTCATCCAAATTGCATGATGTATGTGTGTGTGTGTGTGTGCGTGCGGGTGTGCGTGTGGGTGTGCATGCGTGGGTGCATGTGCCTGCATAGATGTGTGTGTGCGTGTGCGCGCGTGTGTGTGCGTACATGTGTGTGTAGCCAGTCAATATCATGGCAGGACACAATGATTCTAGGCGATGTACTTGGCTGTGACGGAGCTCTAGGTATGCAGGAGAAAACAGGAGGAGAGGGGGTGGTAGAGATAGAAATGGCAAGGAAAGCAAAGAGAGTGAGAGAAGCAAAAAGAGACGAGAGAGAGAGGGAGAGAAGGAAAGACAAGAGAGAGAGAAGAGAGCGAGAAAGAGAGAGAAGCGGGGGGAGAAACAATATGAAAGCGTAGCGTCTATCCATCCCAGAGGAGGCGTGTTGCCCGCCCTGACCCCTAACCCCTGTCGTGGGAGCATTTCAGCGCTGCCTGGCCATTTCCTTCGAGAGGGCCATGTTTACGGCGTCTAGTCCATCATGATGAGGCATTGGACTGAGGGATGGGGGGATAGGAGGAAGGAGGGGGTGGCTGCCGTCTTGGAAGAGTGATTACCAGGCGCAGGGCTGAGAGAGGAGAGGTGCACGGAGGTATTTTATTTTGTCAATTGAAGTGTGCAAATGGAAATGTCAGAGAGTACTGAGAATTAATGAATGTGATAGGCAGAGATGCAGCCGCCTCCGCGCCTGCTGCAGACTCCCGCACCTGATCAATCGCTATCCTTATTTTAGGTGGCTTCTCATGCTCTTGTTGTGGGTTTTTGTTTTGTTTTCGATTACACTATTCCTCTGTCAAAATACCACGTGCTCATGAACTCTGAGGACTAGAGGAAAGGGAGAAATTGGTTCATTGGCGGAAATCAATCATTTGATCTGTTATGTTCGGACATCTGTTAATGAACGTGCTCACTTGTCAGCATGCCCTCGCTGTGTGTGTGTGTGCGTGTGTGTGTTTGTGTGTGCAAAGAATTGTGTGTGAGACATACATACACACGCACACAGACAGACACAATAACATCCTTCAGAGTAGTTATCCTGAAACCAATTCCCAGCGCTTCTCTTACCATGTCACCGTTATACATCAGAGGGAACAAAGACAGATGTCTCCAGTTTATATTCAGCCCAGCATTGTTGGTGATATTTTAGGGCTGTGTGCTGGTTCTGTCACATCTCCCCCAGTCTGCTTGACTGTGGTTGATGTCTTCTGAGCTGTGGGAGGAGTACCTGCGTCTGCAGCGTTCTGTACTGACAAGCCGGCTAATTCCTTCAGAGACTCCTTATTTCCTCCATATTTCCGACACACAAACGTGACGATGTAAATAGAGGACCGCCCGGCCTCGGTGGCGCTCGGTTAGGGGAAATCCCAGCAGGAACAGATGAGGACGACAGCGATCTGCGCATCAGGTCGGCTCGGTTGACGAGGCGGCGTCCGGTTCCTCTGGAGTTTTGGCGAGTGGCCTTCATAGGAGACAGGAGTCCTGTGAGCGCACCCCACTCGACAGCAGCTGCTCGCGTCGGCACAATGCGTATGACACTTAGGAGACACGCGTACCCCAAAGCAGCATATAGTGCATTGCACACATTATCATAGTGCGTGTGTGTGATCCCAGTTGGGATTTGAACATGCTATTTGAGCCTGCTCCCCATGCATAGCCACATAGAAAGGATCACGAAAGGCAAGTGCGCAGTAGCAGATTTGGAGGGGATGACTTGACGTAGATCTGTCGGCTGGCGGTGGAAACACAGGCATTCTGAACTGATGCTTTTCTTTCTCTCCCCGCCTCCCTCCCTTTCTCTCTTTCTCTCGCTTTCTTCCCCTCATCCCCTACGTGGTTTGCGGCCGTGGAAGGTGTCACTTGCTGAAAGGAAGAGGGGGAGGCAGGTTGAGGAGGGGGGAGGTCGTCAGAGGCTCCAGGGCCGGACTGGGTGAATATTTCCTGCCGGGAAATGTAGCCCCAGTCAGGCCACTAGCCGAGCCGACGCGGTGAGATGGAACACCTTCAGTTTCGTTTTGTTGACGGGGGGTGGGGTGCTGCGCGACTTGTTGACGGGGGGGGGGGGGGTGCTGCGCGATTTGTTGACGGGGGGGGGGGGGGGGGGGGGGTGCTGCGCGATTTGTTGACAGGGCAGGCCATTCACCGCGGGCCAGGCCAGTTGGCGCGCCAGGCCACCGGGAAATATATTATAAATATAATATAAAATATTTTTAATTTTTTTTTCCCCCCAGCCGGTTCGGCCTGGATGGGTCGGCCGTTCGGGAGTCGTCCCGAACCTCCCGATGGCCACCCCGCCCCTGAGAGGCTCCCTGCTCAAACAGCGGCCAGCTCAGCTCAGCGGGAGTCACGAACCGTCAAAGGAATGACTGGATTTTATTGATGTGTGCCCGTGGACGGGGAGAACTAGAGAGAGAGACAGACAGATTGACTGTGGCAGAGGGAGAGGAGAGACAGACAGATTGACTGTGGCAGAGGGACAGGAGAGACAGACAGATTGACTGGGGCAGAGGGACAGGAGAGACAGACAGATTGACTGTGGCAGAGGGACAGGAGAGACAGACAGATTGACTGTGGCAGAGGGACAGGAGAGACAGACAGATTGACTGTGGCAGAGGGACAGGAGAGACAGACAGATTGACTGGGGCAGAGGGATAGGAGAGACAGACAGATTGACTGGGGCAGAGGGATAGGAGAGACAGACAGATTGACTGGGGCAGAGGGATAGGAGAGACAGACAGATGGACTGGGGCAGAGGGAGAGGAGAGACAGACAGATTGACTGGGGCAGAGGGACAGGAGAGACAGACAGATTGACTGGGGCAGAGGGAGAGGAGAGATAGACGGACTGTCTGTGGTGAGAGAGGATAGACCGATTGTCTAGGAGTAGAGGTGGAGAGACAGACAGTCGAGCAGCGCCAGTGTCATGGCTGTTACGTACTGTAGGAGTTGAGTAAGTTCTATTTCATGGAGCTCTGCCGCACAGGGCTAGCTCCCATTGGCCAGTGAAACCTAACTAGCTACAATAGGCTCTTTGCACAAGCTCCACTACTTCCTGAAATTCTAGAGGCATATTTATTTCCTGTCCTATATCATTGGATGGAAGTGATTAATCAGGTGTGATCAGGTGTGCCGCACACCTGATTAATCACTTCCATCCATAACCTACGGCTACGGTTTCTGGATCTCTGTAGCCTGGCTGTACGATCGCGAACTTGTGAACAAAATAAATACCACATACGAGCAAATATGACCTGCTCCGCTATAATGAAACTGTTAAAACTAAGATGCCTGGATAAAGAAATTATATTTCTAAACGATATATTTGACAGAATATAACCAGAATATAAACTAACTAACCACAGGTTCGAGGTCTGGGTAACTGAACGCCTTTTCGCCTCAGCGTAACGACATAACCCACGCATTCCCGTCACCTGACTCAAGTAGCATGCTACATTTTTCTCGCCTGCTATATCGTTTTTGTGGAGTAGTAGGTACTATATAGCATTCTACTTCTCGCCTGCTATATAGCAAGTAGCAGGTAGCAGGCATTTCGGACACAGCGGGTGTCCATTCGCACAGGATTAATATTATCAGATGACCTGTTTGGCGAAATATGGTAGGTAATTTGCGGTGGAATAATTACTTTACAAATCACGGACATAGCAGATTCGCATGGGACACAGACGACCTCCGTAATAATTACAAATCACCTTACTGTAGGTCCCCGGGTAATACTAGTCCCGTGCAAAGCGTTCACTCCCAATGATGTTACCTGAAGAAGACGTAGAAGCTGCTTCTCCGAAACCTTCATCAGTCACTGACGCATTCTCCACCGACGACATAGATTGTGTCGGAGTAGGGGGCACTGGTGGTGGGGGCAGCTGGCTAACATCCATGATCTCGTCCTAGTTTGTGGAAGTGGGCTGTGTCTGTTCAAACACGGTACAGCTCTCTTGTCGAAAATGTATGTTGTGGACGATTAGATGCTTCCTTAAGTTAGAGGTATTTCCTGTCTTGGTACAAATTACCTTGTCGCACACATTGCACCTAACACTACCAGTGTCTGTTGCTTTTGTGAAATGGAGCCAGACCACCTCTTCGCTATTTTTTCACGTCTGAACAAGCGGACTGTGGCGCGAGCGGACACATACAATTTGTTTTCCTACCTCAGCCAGTCAGTGGCAACGTTAGATTTTAGAACAGGTAGTGATAGGATGAGAGACAGATAACAATTAAATAAATAAATGGAAAATGTTTCTTTTTTTTATTTCTTTTTTTTTTAAGTATTGAAAACGGGGATCGAATGTTTTAAGATCTTTCGATACCTCGATACCTAGCAGTGTTTCGGTCGATACCACAAAGGTATCGAATTTCGATACCCAGCCCTAGTCAGCAAAGACTGCGGAGCGCTTATCGAAGGGAGCGGTGACTGTGGTGCCGTTGGAGTAGAGAAACTAGGGATATTATTCAATCTACGCCCTCATGCCAAAGAAGATGGGAGGCGTGAGATCAGTTTTGGACCTGCCGGCAAAATTGCGTTTTGCCTTCCAGGGAGTGGCATACAAATACACCAGACTCCAATTTGGATATGTGCTCGCCCCCAGGACCTTCTCCATTTCCTCATGGATCCTCGCGTACCTGGATGACCTGCTGGTTCTGACTGAAGTCGTCTCTTCTGGCTGTGACGCACACAGCCACGGTGGTGAGACATCTCACCGACCTGGGGTTTGTGGTCAGTTGGGAAAAGAGCACTCTCTGGCCAGCCGTCAGATTGTTTACTTAAGTATCAATTTGGACACCGGCACCAGTGTTTTCCGTCCATCTCTGTAGGTCTCTGTTCTATCGACCATGTGCCTTCTGGGCCTCGTGGCAGCAGCTCATGTGGTGGTATCACTGGTCTGCTGCATCTGAGACGCACTTAAAGGTGGTTTTCACAGCTCTGTCTAGATCCTGTGAGACACGGATGGCACTTTGTGCAGGTGGCGAGGTTGTTAGAAGCAGACTTCAGCTATTGGAGGGACCGGCACGCAATCGCGCACACCGTTCCAATAGGAAGAGTGTCGGCTCACGTCACTGTTTTCAAAGACGCATCTCTAGACCGCTGGTGCGGGACATGTCTGTCACAGGACATAGGTGGTTTGTGGGTTGCCGGCAAACGGTGCTACATCGACCTCCTGGAATTAGAGGTGGTGTCGCTGGTGTTGCGCCACTTCGCCCACCTGGTAAGGGGGCGCGATGTGCTGGTGCGTTCGGAATACCAGACCGCAGTAGCTTATAGCAACCGGCAAGGGGGAGTTCGGTAGCTGGCGCTTTACCGATTGGTGGTGATGCTGTGACGATCGGCTCATGTCAACGTCCGGTCTCTGACGGCGTGGCACATTGCCGGCTGCCTGAATGTCGGGGCGGACTTGATGTCTCGAGGCGGGCCTCATCCGGCGAGTGGAGCCTACATCCTCAGATTGGGGCTCAACTCTGGGCTTGGTTTGGCAGGGCAGAGGTGGATTTCTTTACTTTGAGAGAGAACGCAAAGTGTCCTCTCTGATTCTTTCTGAGTCAGCATGACCAGCCTCCGCAGGTTGTGGATGCGTTTACGCATGCCCCCTGGCAGAAGGCGCTGCTGTATGGCTTCCCGCCAGTGGGGCTAATCCTACCATTGTTAGCTAGGGTACGGTCAGAGGGTCTATCCAGAGTTTCCGCTGGTAAGGTTTTGCTGTGACGCACCGCCACGGCAAGATCCTTGCCGCCACACCAAACATTTGATACAAAAACAATAATACAAATTAGGCTATATATATAAAAGTCCTAAATTAAAAATCTTAAACTTTTTAAATATTTCTCCCTAAATGCGCTTTCAAAACCACTGTCGCGCCCACACTATTTATTTTCACTAAGACTAAGAGCCTATAGGCCGCGCGCTCTGTGCCGCTCCTGCTCCGTCTATGCAAGTCTATGCAAAATTGCATATGTTTGCAAACTAAAGCAAGTGAACACAATTTTACAATCGAAAAATGCTTTTATGACCATTATTTTACTTAAATGGGGCAAAAGTGGTTTCCATCGATATCTCTGTCAAATAGGCTGCGATCGCGCCCAAAATTTGAACAGAGCTCGTACACGGTAATATGTGTAGGCATGTATAACTACGCACACACACACGTCCCTGTCGAATGGTTGGTCAGTGTTAATAAGCAGTATAAGGATGATCTCTAGTATACAGGAGCTCTGTTTCAGGCCAGACCAACACAAACACAGGCACACAGAGAACAGGTCCAAAAGCTGCTGTTGGCTCAGCCATATAACATCCCCCCCCTCCTGCCACTGCAGTCAAGTGAGCCGCACTTTTTTTTTCTAAATTCAGAAAAGAAAAATGGGGTGCGCACCTATTACGGTACACAGTGAACCGGTTGCTGGAATGCAATTTTAGATCGTCATTGCAGCTTTTCCTTCGAACTGACTCACACATTGGGACATCCATGTATATAATTTAGATATAATGTAGAATAAACAAATGTCTGTATTTCGGAAATTATGTAGGCTAGACACAGAACTAGGCTACTTCTCACGCACTCATGCACTGACGTCAATCTGATTCCTCCGAGCTGAGCCCCCCCCCTCCCTCTCTCTCTCTCTCTCTCTCTCTCTCTCTCTCTCTCCCTTGCTCGCCTTTCTCTTGCTTTCAGTCTCTCTGGCTAAGAATATTTAATACTCATGTAGTCAATATAATGTGAATTATCCAAAACTCTTCACAGGATGCATTTTGAATCAATCCTCATAAATTATTAATGTACAAACATTTGAAGTGTGTTTTTCTCATTCTTGACAAGTAATAAAAGGATAATTGTACGGTGTTCATTAGAGTCTCTCATACATGCTTTCAGGACCTCTCCCTCTACCAAACTATGAAAAAATTTCATTTTGACGGTGTGGATTTTCAATAATCCCATCACAAAGTCCTACTGTAAACACATTTTGACTGTTTTTCTGAACTTTGACAGGTGATTATAGGAGAAAAATAATTTTGTTCATGAGAGTGTCTCATATCCCTGAGTTCAGGACCTCTCCCTCTATCGTGTCATGCAGGAATATTTGACTTTTACAGTGTAGATTTTGAAGAATCCCATCACAAAATCCTACTGTAAGCACATTTTGATTGTTTTTCTGAACTTTGACAGGTGATTATAGGAGAAATATAATTTTGTTCATGGGAGTGTCTCATATCCATGAGTTCAGGACCTCTCCCTCTATAACTTCATGCAAGAATATTTGACTTTTACAGTGTAGATTTTGAATAATCCCATCACAAAATCTTACTGTAAGCACATTTTGACTGTTTTTCTGAGGTTTGACAGGTGATTATAGGACAAAAATAATTTTGTTCATGGGAGTGTCTCATACATATGAGCTCAGGACCTCTCCCTCTATCATGTCATGCAAGACTATTAGACTTTAACAGAGTAGATTTTGAATAATCCCATCACAAAATCCTACTGTAAGCACATTTTGACTGTTTTTGTGAACTTTGACAGGTGATTATAGGATATATAATTTTGTTCATGGGAGTGTCTCATATCCCAGAGTTCAGCACCTCTCCCTCTATCATGTCATGCAAGAATATTAGACTTTTACAGTGTAGATTTTGAATAATCCCATCACAAAGTCCTACTGTAAGCACATTTTGACTGTTTTTCTGAACTTTGACAGGTGATTATAGGAGAAATATAATTTTGTTCATGGGAGTGTCTTATATCCCTGAGTTCAGGACCTCTCCCTCTATCATGTTATGCAGAAATATTAGACTTTTACAGTGTAGATTTTGAAAAATCCCATCACAAAGTCCTACTGTAAGCACATTTTGACTTTTTCTGAACTTTGACAGGTTATTATAGGATAAATATAATTTTGTTCATGGGAGTGTCTTATATCCCTGAGTTCAGGACCTCTCCCTCTATAAATTCATGCAGGAATATTAGACTTTTACAGTGTAGATTTTGAAGAATCCCATCACAAAATCCTACTGTAAGCACATTTTGACTGTTTTCTGAACTTTGACAGGTGATTATAGGAGAATATAATTTTGTTCATGGGAGTGTCTCATATCCATGAGTTCAGGACCTCTCCCTCTATCATGTCATGCAAGAATATTTGACTTTTACAGTGTAGATTTTGAATAATCCCATCACAAAATCCTACTGTAAGCACATTTTCACTTTTTCTGAAGTTTGACAGGTGATTATAGAACAAAAATAATTTTGTTCATGGGAGTGTCTCATACATATGAGCTCAGGACCTCTCCCTCTATCATGTCATGCAAGAATATTAGACTTTAACAGAGTAGATTTTGAATAATCCCATCACCGTATGAACACCGTATAATTATCCTTTTATTACTTGTCAAGAACGAGAAAAATACACTGTACACAATGTGTGTACAGTAATACTTTTGAGGAAATTATTCAAAATCCATCCTGTGGAGAGTTATGGATAATTCACATTATATTGACTACATGAGCATTACATATTCTTAGCCAGAGAGAGACTGAGAGCAAGAGAAGAGAGACTGAGAGCAAGAGAAAAGAGAGAGAGAGAGTCAGAATTGACGTCAAGTGCATGAGTGGGTGAGAAATAGGCTAGTTCTGCGTCTAGCCTACCTAATTTCCGAAATACATACATTTATTTATTCTACATTATATCTTAATTATATAAATTAATGTCCCAATGTGCGATTAGCCATATCAGTGTAAGAAAAAGAAGCAGCGACGATATAAATATCTAGTGCAGAAACCGTTTCACCGTAATACTTCTAATAGGTACGCACCCCGTTCTTGTTTTGAATTTAGAAAAAAAAAGTGCGACCGTGGAATAAAAAAGTGCGGCTCACTTGACTGCAGTCTCCTGCCTGCCCACACACGCACGCTAGGGATGCGCGCAGCGACTATTTTCACTGACGACTAGATGGTTTTGTAACCGATTACATGACTAGTCTAAAAACAGGATTCCCAAGTTTCTACAACAAGTGCTAGTTAGAAAAATTGAGGATGTTTCTCAAACTCTGCAAGCTAAGATGCATGACTATGCTAATGTTAGTCAGCGGCAGCCAATTAGCACGCGTTGCACAGGGACGTCACACACTCTCCACTATGACGCCTAATTGACGTCATGTAAGAAACGTCTATAAAGGTTTATTCCAGAGAGATTCGTGTCATTCGGGATTCGTGATTAATAGCTAAAGGTTGCATTCAGCTATTTATCGATGCCTATACAGTTCATCCAGCCACGGTTTTGCGGCGCTGCTTTGGCTGACCTGGGGCCTGTTGTTGGTGCTGGTCTGGGTACAGCCATCATCACCGGCCACTACCTTTACCGCCGTTACAGTGAGTAGGGGAGAGCCGGGTCAAAAGTCGCATTTTTTGGGTTTGATTCCACTCCGAAATTATAGAGATAGAGATTCCACATTTTATGACACACAACTTGCACATGTCCTTCACTATTATCAACTGTAATGTTCGTGCTAGGATATAAGAGTTTAACATAAATAGGGCGAGAACGGACCGACCGCAATGACTTTTAAAAAGTCGCACTGCTGCAAAGTGTGTCCTATCTGGGGGTTTTTGGCATGTAATTATCTTTATTTCCAACGAATGTATTATTAGACATAATATCATAATAATATAAAGCCTTCAACGACCTCCTGAGCTGCCTGATGGTCTCAGGGCTAAAGAGACCGCGCGTCGTTTTCCTCACCCTAACTATTGGCATGCTATCAATGAAAGAAAATACATTGTAAATAAACATGGTTTTAGGCTATTGTGTTTATGTAGGCCTATAAGTTAAGCTATTTGTGTTCATAAGGTATACGTCATTGTAAGTGAAAGTAGTCTATTTAATCCAATTGACTGGAACCAGGGGGTTTGACAAAAGTTACGAGGCAAAATAATTCCGTTCAATTGGCGCTAAACGCGTTGCTTTTAGTTTGTTTACCGTTGCTAGGCAACCACAATAACATGTTTATTTACATAGTGCCTGTGTGTGTGTGCGTGCGTGTGTGTGCGTGCGTGTGCGTGTGTGTGCGTGTGTGTGCGTGTTCAGATACCGGCCGTGGCCCACAGCATCAGGCCCCTTACCTCAACGCGGTCCCACATGCTCCTCCCCCTCCCTCTACCATCAGCCGCCAGCGGCTCACCGTTGACCAGCTCGTCTTCATTCATGAGCTGGGCAAGGGAAGCTTTGGCACGGTAAGCGAAGCACCACAACACTGTCCTCTCTCACTGCCAACACAAGCCACTCTCCAAGACTGGGGGCGGGGCGGGGACGAACGGTGGTGCAGGGGCTTCTTAAACTTGATGAGCTCTGAATATAATACTAGGGAAGTGTATTCCAACCTCTCCCACCGGTCGTCAGGTCCACCTGGCTGAGCTGAAGCAGCAGAACTTTGCCGTGAAGGTTCTGGAGAAATGGGAGGTTCTCCAGAACAACAACTTGAAGTTTGTCATGGTGGAGAGGCGGGTGTTGACCCTGGCTAGGAACAACCACTTCCTCGCCCACCTGTACTCCACCTTCCAGGACACGGTACGATCTACCTCCTCACTTCTCAATTACTACTTGGTTATTACGGAGACTGGATGGGGGGTTAAGTACCTTGCTCAAGGGCACAACGGTAGCTTGGAAATGGCCTGGTCTTGAACCAGCAACCTTTGGGTTTGCTGGTCAGATGCCCTGACCACAGGGCTACCTATCACTCCATCCTCTCTCTCTCTCTCTCTCTCTCTCTCTCTCTCTCTCTCTCTCTCTCTCACTCTCTCTCTCTCTCTCTCTCTCTCTCTCTCTCAATTCAATTCAATGAGCTTTATTGGCATGAAAGAACAAGGTTCATTATTGCCAAAGCAAAGTCTTATACATAAATAATAAATAAATAAAATTAACTCAAGAAAGAAGAAAGAAAAGTAAACAAATACATAATTAAATAAAGGAAAGAAAAAAAATATATATATATCACACACACATACACAACGACGACGATGACTGACAGCTCTATGTGTGTCCAGGACCACCTGTACTTCGTGATGGAGTTTGTCAGCGGAGGATCACTGGCTTCCCTGATACGGGACGGCCCCCTCGACCTCGCCAGATCCAGGTGAGTGAGCCACACCAGGTCATATACAGGCCCTTTTATAGGAAGATCCAGGTGAGCGCCAGAGCTACACCAGGTCATATACAGGCCCTTTTATAGGAAGATCCAGGTGAGTGCCAGAGCTACACCAGGTCATATACAGGCCCTTTTATAGGAGTTAATGCAGGGTGTCGTAATGATAATAAACCACTAAAGACATATCAACATACAACAGCCATGACTAAAACTGCCTCAAAGCGTCTGGGCTGTTGTGTGAACCTTAGTCTGACTCAACGGATGTAGGTTTTGGGGATAAGCCTTGTAGTTTGTTTATTACTGCCCAATCAGTGGCGCCAATTCATGTGGTCGGCCAATCAATGGCGATGTGAGATTCTCCCAGACTACGTGAAACAACAACAGCCTAGCAATCCCTCTACCGAAGATGATTGTGATTGGTTTAAAGAAATACATCCCCCACCCCCCTACACCTCCATCCATTGAGTCCACACAGCGTTAATGAAGTGTGGAGATAGGTCTGGCTATGTGAGAATAATTATGAACCTTAATATGCTGCAAACTTCCCTACATGTCCCTCAGGTTCTACTCATCTGAAATTGTCGTCGGCCTCCAGTTTTTGCACTCAAACGGAGTCGTGCACAGAGACCTGAATCCGGACAATGTCATGCTTGACCGGGACGGCCACATTAAGATCATCGACTTCGGGCTGTCTACGTTCATGGGTGACGGCACGCTGACCAAATCAAACTATGGGACATTGCTGTACATGTCCCCACAGGTGAGTGTGTGGGTAGGAACCAGACCTGGGTCCAAATATCATTTTTGTCGTGCTCTCTCTCTCTCTCTCTCTCTCTCTCTCTCTCTCTCTCTTCACTCTCCTTTTCTCTGTTTGTCCTCAGGTCATCATAAATGATCCATATTCATACTCTGCTGACTGGTGGTCCTTTGGGATCCTCTTGCACGAGCTGCTGACCGGCGGGAAGCCCTACTACGGCGATGATGTCGACACGGTGATGGTCGGCATCTTATGCATGGACCACCGGTGGTCTAGCAATAAGGAGGCCAATGACCTGCTGGACAAGGTCTGTTAAGCAAGCACACACACACACACACACACACACACACACACAATATATATATATATATATATATATGAATGAAATTCATAATTCAGCAACATTTGTTTGGGTCACCGAGCCCCATCTCCTATCTCCGCCACAGCTGTTGGATGTCGACCCCAGGTTGAGGTTGGGAGAGGTGGGTAATATCAGGGACCACCCCTTCTATGACACCATCAGCTGGTCCGCTCTGGAGAAGAGAGCGATGGACCCCCCCGAAGTGGTACGACCCGGTTCTCCGGCTTCATGATTGGTCTATTAAGTCTGTTGATTAACTGACTCTTCTTATTTACTGATATCAGATTTGTATTTAAAGGCATAGTATGCTTACTATGCTATTTTGGACATTTAGCCCTAATTGTGGTCTGTCTCTGTCCACTTCCATTGTAAAGACATTTGAGTCGGAAGGAAATCTCTACAGTATCTAGCTCAGTGAAATGATGGTCTCATGTGTCAGGTTCATGTTAGACAGACCGCAAATGTCCAAAATAGCATACTTATCATTTAAGGTATCAGTTCTTAGACGGTCAGCAGGATGTGGTCTGCATATTAAATGCAGCAACATTAGTGTGATAATCGTCTTTCTTCCACAACAAGTGGGGACAAGTAGGGACTCTACTATGAAGCCTGTTCCAGTCATATCAGAACACAGAACATTTTAGAGAAAGGAGAACGCATATTACTGGGACCATAGTCCTTATTTCTAGAACATTCTAGAGAGAGAACACATATTACTGGGACCATAGTGCTTAATTCTCCATGCGACTAGTTGCTTGTTGCTGACAGCCCTTTTCTGTCAATCATCAGGAGCAAGTCTGCAGCGAGTCTGACCTGGAAGACTCCGAGGACTCTGTAGATCAGGAGCAGTTTGCAGGGTTCTCGTACATCGACACCAAAATGGAGGACCTGCTCATGAAAGAGTCATGTCCAGCAGTCGAGCCTGACATGGAACAGTCAAAGAGTGGTGAGTGGAGAAATAACTGACCGTAGAATGTGTTCGGTCAGAATCAAGTATTTCAGAGCGCCATGTAATGAAACTCTCTAAATGCTGGATATTTCTCTCTCTCTGTGTCTCTCTCTCTCTCCCTCCCTCTCTCTCTCTCTCCCTCCCTCTCTCTCTCTCTCTCCCCTTCACACCCTAACAGAGACCGGCGTGTCACCATGGCTGTGCATTGGCGCTGCTGTCCTCGCCACAGGGGCTCTGTTTTGGTGGCTAACATGAGACACACACACACACACACACACACACAGCCCAAGGGACAACCACAACAATCACGCATTTTATGAGAAAGGTTTGTGTGTTTCTTGGCATCATTCACTTCAGAGCTGTGATTGGTTGGGTGGTTCTTCAACACTGACTCTCCAGCAGTAACTGACCCACGTCTGACCTCACTGACCTGCATAGGAGTTCACTGAAAGCACCACTCATCTCTGGGAAAGACCTCCACGTTTCCCAGGCAGTCTTCTTTCAGTCTGGGAGAGTCACACACTGTGTTTGGACATAGGGCCTCATTTAGGACTTACCCATGACGTTGTTGGTTGATTGAGGTGATTTTCAGCTGCTTCATGCTGAACGTTCACGTCATGATAATGCTGCCCAATGTAATGGTACCATCTTCCTGTCTGTCTGTCTATCTCAAAGTCAAAGTCAGGGATATTTGTCCCATACAGTAGAAACTCAGAGATCTGAACCCATCTGGGGTCTTTCGGATTACTGAAATGTTCATAACTCTGAAAGTGACGTCAAAATACACCAATTTTACAAAATAGAATATTTATTTCATTTACACTAAGACTAAATCAATAAATGTCCTCTATAACAACCAGAGTGGCATTGAAATTGCAATTAAATAACCAGCTATACTTGCATTTTGTACTAGCCATTTTGTCACGTTAAAATGTAGTAAAATGTTCAATTTCACAGATAGATAGATAGGCAGACAGACAGACAGACACAGATAGACAGACAGACAGACAGACAGACAGACAGACAGATAGATAGATAGATAGATAGATAGATAGATAGATAGATAGATAGATAGATAGATAGATAGATAGATAGATAGATAGATAGATAGATAGATAGATAGATAGACAGAGACAAACAAACAAAAAAGTTTTCAATTGCGGACTGGGGCTTTAAGTGAGTTTGGTAGCAGATGCTTGATGGTACCATTACATTGGGCAGCATTATCATGACGTGAACGTTCAGCATGAAGCAGCTGAAAATCACCTCAATCAACCAACAACGTCATGGGTAAGTCCTAAATGAGGCTCTATGTCCAAACACAGTGAGTGACTCTCCCAGACTCATAGAAGACTGCCTGGGAAACGTGGAGGTCTTTCCCAGAGGTGAGTGGTGCTTTCAGTGAACTCCTATGCAGGTCAGTGAGGTCAGACGTGGGTCAGTTACTGCTGGAGAGATCAGTGTTGAAGAACCACCCAACCAATCACAGCTCTGAAGTGAATGATGCCAAGAAACACACAAACTTTTCTCATAAAATGCGCGATTGTTGTGGTTGTCCCTTAAACACACACACTTACACACATGCGCACACACACACACACACACACACCATAAAGACACTCTTCACCCCCCCTCCCGCCATGAAGCCACCATGTGAGGATGCTGTTCGTTGACTACAGTTCAGCGTTCCACATCATAGTGCCCCTCAGACTCCACCAAACTCTGGGACTCAACCCCCGACCTGCGCAGCTGGATCCTGGACTTCACCTCTGACCCTCAACACCGGAGCCACCAGTGTTGCATCCTGAGCCCTCTCCTTTAATAGGCTCTTTGCACAAGCTCCACTACTTCCTGAAACTCTACAGGCATATTTCTTTCCTGTCCTATACTATTGGATGGAAGTGATTGATCAGGTGTGTTGCACTGAATAAAGTACTGTATTTGATCAAAGCATGCCCTCAAGTGGAAATTCATTTATTTTATTCTAGGCTAGGTAGGCCTATTATAGGCTAGGCTGTATGAGTTTAGTTGGCTATTTGATTGCAATTAACAAGTAATTAAGGGTATTTATCGGTCTATTATGAGTCTATATGAAACAAGTATACCACTTATTTAATTTGGTGCATTTTAACATATGTTTCAGTCATCCGGACATTTCAGAGATACGAACGACCTTCGGTCCCGTTGGGTTCGGATAAGTGGGGTCCTACTGTATTTCTCATTTTCACCCAATTTGGTAGCCAATCACACCCGAACTTCCCTGCTGCTGCTGTGGAGGGTCCGTCGCACCATCACACTCGGAAGAGAGAGCCATCTCCCTGACTCTCTCAAGGCCGTTACTGTGACACCAGACTGGGTCACTGTAGAGTGGCGGATCCTCACAACTGAGGGGGACTAGAAGGGGATTAGAGATGGACTAGGGTGCAGGAGTGAGGGGACTAGAGATGGAATAGAGATGGAATAGGGCACAGGAGTGATGGGGACTAGAAGTGGACTAGAGATGGACTAGGGTGCAGGAGTGAAGGGGACTAGAAGGGGACTAGAGATAGACTAGGGTGCAGGAGTGTAGGGGACTAGAAATGGACTAGAGATGGACTAGGGCGCAGGAGTGTAGGGGACTAGAAATGGACTAGAGATGGACTAGGGCGCAGGAGTGTAGGGGACTAGAAATGGACTAGAGATGGACTAGGGCGCAGGAGTGAAGGGGACTAGAGATGGACTAGGGCACAGGAGTGATGGGGACTAGAAGGGGACTAGAGATGGACTAGGGCACAGGAGTGATGGGGACTAGAAATGGACTAGAGATGGACTAGGGCACAGGAGTGATGGGGACTAGAAATGGACTAGAGATGGACTAGGGCGCAGCAGTGTGGAGGACTAGAAGGGGACTAGAGATGGACTAGGGCGCAGGAGTGAAGGGGACTAGAGATGGACTAGGGCGCAGGAGTGTGGAGGACTAGAAGGGGACTAGAGATGGACTAGGGCGCAGGAGTGAAGGGGACTAGAGATGGACTAGGGCGCAGAATTGAGGGGGACTAGAAGGGGACTAGAGATGGACTAGGGCGCAATAGTGATGAGGAATAGAACTGGAGCTGGGGGTACTGGGATCTGGGAGGACAGGGACACAAATGACAAG
This sequence comes from Borostomias antarcticus, assembly GCF_949987555.1. Lineage (NCBI taxonomy): Eukaryota > Metazoa > Chordata > Actinopteri > Stomiiformes > Stomiidae > Borostomias > Borostomias antarcticus. Next base: position 12,710,278 of record NC_140246.1, read on the forward strand.
ACAAGACGTGGTAATAAAAACATAGGGACGAAAAAACAGCCCTGGAGTCTAACCCAGCCGCCTCTGTATATATTAATAATGTTTTCATTTTGTTGAGCGGGGGAGGGGGAGGGGCAAATGTTATTGTCAGGCAAATGTTATTGTCGCGCGATTTGTCGACAGGGGGGCGTTAGCCTTGCGGCTGGCGACCGTTATTCTCCAGAACCTACAGATGGCCAGCACGCCCCTGGTCACAGCCAGGAAGTCCAGGGTGAAGGGCGGGATATGTCAGCCAGCACACAAGGCCTTGAAAATGGCTGCGTAGGGAGGGGG
>NC_140246.1:12715589-12778089 GCF_949987555.1 Borostomias antarcticus
AATATTTAAAAAAAATATTTGAGTATTCAGCAAGAAACCCCTTATTTTTGCATCTCCGGATTAAATGTTGACAGCTAACTGGGTCTTTTGATGTAGGATTTAAACTAAATCCAGAGGTTTATTCTCTATATAGGCAGCTCTGAATGTACAAATATGGGGGAAAAAGCTATCACCAAAATCCATAACTGCTTCAGTGGAGGGTGGGAGGAAGGGGAAGTGGATTGAGGGGGGGCTGGGGTGGGGGGTTAGGAAGGCAGACAGATGGAAAAATGAATTTGTGGATAACATTCAGCTTATTCACCCAAGGATGTAATCAAAGCATGACTGTTATATAAAAAAAAAACAATACTGCTACTACCATGAGCTGCTCTCTACAGAAAGCCCAGTCCCATTTCTGCTCTCTCTCTCTCTCTCTCTCTCACTCTCCCTCTAAGCATTGACCAGTCTCCAAAGGGCTTTCAGCCAAAGTATAGTTGCACTAGCACCTCTTATGTTCTCTAGTGGTAGAGATTAGTGTGTGTGTGTGGGGGGGGGGGGGGGTGTATGTGTATACGTGCATAGGTTAGATATCATGTTTAATGACTACATGCAACCTGAGGCACCATGTGTTTGTTTGTTTGTTTGTTTGTGTGTGTGTGTGCATGCGTGCATGTGAGAGAGAGAAAATAGAGAGGGTCGAGAGAGAGCAGGGACAGAACTAGCACGTACATCCGTGCGAGCGCCCGCCAGGGCGTGGCGCATGGATCCGGGAGGTGACGCCTGACCCGAGCATTACCTGAGGAAGGCCCCCTCGTCAAACCCTAACTGCCTTTGTCTGTGACAGATTGCCTGGTTGTAAGAGGGCCTGTCTGCCAGGCCGGGGCCCTGTGGTGATGTATGGGGCCCGGCGGTGGCTGATATATCTGCCGTGTCACTCGGCTCCTGAGTGACATTCATCATCTCCTTCCTCACCCCATCCTCTAATCAAACAAACAGAACGAGGCTCTGCCTCCCACTGCTGCCAAGGCTTCGGCTCACTTGGTAGGCTCTCTGCGTGTGTGTGCATCCATGTGTGTGTGTGTGTGTATTTGTGTGCGTGTGTGTGTGTGTGTGTGTGTGTGTGTGTGTGTGTGTGTGTGTGTGCACGTGTGTGTATGCGTGTGCGTTTGTGTGTGTGTGGGTCTAAGCAGGGTGACTTTGTGACTGTTTCCAGAGTGCGGGGGAGCATGTCTGAAGGACCAACATGTCCTTAATGAGCTAACTAATGAGCTTCTGTCTTAGGTTAAATCTGGGACAAGGAACAAATTCCAAGGTACAAAAAGCGACAGCGCATTGGTTCATTGTACAAAACACGCACACATTCGCAGACGCACACCCACTAGCACGCACACACAGACACAGACACACACGCACACACACACACACACACACACATAAAAAGAGTAATTTCTTTCCCATTGTGTTTTACAACATCATAACTCACGTCCGTATGCACGGTTGTTGTTAGCGTTGGGTGAATGTCCTTGAACTCTAAAGGTCACAGATACCAGGGTTTTACTAGATTGGTCACATCATTACTGTACAGCAGCAGTATAGAGCAGTAGATATGAAGCCCTTATCGTTACATGGGTTTATAAAGCACTCAACTAAAGGAAATAAACAGAGAGAGCAAGAGGCTGAAAATAGCCTCCTGATTGCAAAAGAAATGTTGACATTTATTCTTTTTTTTTTCCTTTTTTCTCAGCACAGATTGTAATTTAGTCCATTGTGCCCACTTATCACAAGTAGTACAGTCAATATAAAAATGGCTTTTAACTTTACACCCAAAGCAAGAACGCAATGTTTTTTTTTATTTTGTTTTTTTTAATGTGTATGCTAAAAATACTGTAAATGCATTTTCCACTAAAAGTACTGAAGTGTAGGCTGTGAGTTTAGGTGTGACATGGCCTTGTCCTGCTGTTGTGTCTATAGTGGTTCTGCTAACACTGCCAATAGCTCTCCAAGTCTAGCTGTCTGTAGTCCTTGTTGTAGGCACTTACCGAAGAACAGGCCCATCCCCCTTCCTCTTTGTCTCTGGGGTGTGTGTGTGTGTGTGTGTGTGTGTGTGTGCGTGTGTGTGTGTGTGTGGGGGGGGGGGGGGTGCCAGGATAGACAGCACTCTACCCATCAGCTAAAAATCAATCCAACATTTATGTGGATCTGTCAACCAGCTGTCAAACATGCTCCCATCTTGTTCCTCAGTCTGAGTTTCCCTTGGAGACTCATACAAAGAACCGCTTCTTAAAAGCCCTCTGGAGTTACCCAGTTGTCATTTGATGTTAGCTGTTATGAGATACACTGTTCCATTCCTAACGTCACATCAGTCTAGACCAGCCAGGTATTATGCAGAGGAGCTGTTACAGTACATACAGTATATAGAATATATAACAATATTGTAATGAAAAAACAAAATCCTCTCTGCGTTAAATAGAAAAAAGGGGGTATATTTCATCAAAAGTTTTACACCATAGTTCACTGTTATCATCTATCTTACTACGGCAGATGTGCCATCTGCATGTACAGATGTCATCTCTAGTTCGGTTATGGATGTTCGCACTGCACAGACGGTATTGCTTGGGACCACACGGAACGTTCCACTACTCTCAACACATTGAACAGTCAAGAACAACAGAGAACCATCATCGTCGTCATCATCATCTCTTCCCTACTCCGTCTGTATTGTACTGTACTGTACTATACTTCTCTGTTTATGATCCAGGGGTATATCCAACTGTGTGTTCTAGCAGTACCAGTACCGGTGAAGCTAGCTTGGCGCAGCTGTTACAAAGCCATCAGCCCAGACAGACTGTTGTACCTTGGAGAGCGTGTGGTCTGGTTCCTGACACTCGCTCCCCAACCCACTGATTTAGTAAATTTCCCCAAGAATGTCACAATCAAGGCAGAAAAAGGATGCACATTTGAAACAGAGTACTGCAGTTTTTTTCCTCCTTTCTTTCCTGTGTGGCCTTGTCTGTTTCTCTGTGGTTTAGTGTGTGCTGCTCCACAGAGTTCCTGCCTCTTAGAAGGCGTCGTCGGACACGTTTACAACGGTGGCCTTCACCTCCACCGCGCTGGGCAGTCCTCTTCCGGATACCCACAGCCTGGTGAAGAAGGGAGGGGACAGTCTGACGGCCATCGGGTCCAGAGGGGCCTTGGAGGGGTATTTCCTCAGGTCCCCGTAGAGGTGGTGACTCCTCAGAGACATGTAGCACAGAAGGCAGGCCATGCAGACCACCGTCAGCAGCACACCAAACGCCGTCAACACCGCCGGGTCCCAGTGCCAGTATCGCGCCGCCACCACCTCCACACCCTTAGTCGTCACGTTAACACACTTGCTGTCGTGTTTGTAGTGGACGCTGCGCACGTCCACGCACACCTTGTACCGCGTGGCCGGGCTCAGGTGGGTGAGGTTGTAGACGGTGATATCAGACGGGACGCGGGCGCTGAAGGCCGAGGTCAGCTGGTTGGCGTCCGCAGCCGCGTACCACTTGATGCTGGGTGCCAGGCTACCACGGGCCGCCTTCCAGGAGACCAGGACGGAGCTGGTGTCCACCGATTGGATGCTGACATCGAGGGATCCGTTGGCAGGTTGGGGGAAGTAGCCGTCCACCTCCACGGCGACCGACTTCAGGTCCGCCCCCACCAGGTTGTGGGCCACGCAGGTGTACAGCCCCGCCTCCGCCTCTGTGATGTCGTAGATATCGAAGGTCCCTTCGGGGTGCATGTAGAACTTGTCGGACACGGTGTTGGGCAGGACCCGGGCTCCCAACGCCGTGATCCAGTAGATCTCCGGCTCCGGCTCGGCGAAGGCCCGGCAGTGTAGTGAGACGGAGCTGCCGGAATCGGCGCCGACGCGCATGGGCATGCTCTCCGGCGAGATGAGCGGCAGGCAGATCTCCGTCATCTCCCGGAAGTGGACCTGCCGCACGCGCTGGCCCTCGTACTCGGGCGGCTCGGCGCAGAACAGGGCGTCGGGCTCCATGAAGCGCACGGCGGTCTTGTTCATGTTCATCCAGCGCACCACGCAGTCGCAGCGGATGGGGTTGCTGTGCATGCTCACCTCCCGCAGGTTGGGCAGGGACTCCACCGTGACGCGGTGCAGCGCGCTGAGGGCGTTTCCGTTCAGCATGAGGGTCTCCAGCCTGGGCAGCTTGTAGAAAGCATTGGGGTGGATGTAGGAGAGCTTGGGGTTGTTGGTGGCTTCTATCTTGGTGAGCTCGGGGAGGTTGTTGAGGGCGAAGCTGTCGATGGAAACCAGCTCCGGCATGCTGTTGATGCCCAGCTCCTTCAGGTGGAGCATGTCCGCAAAGTCACCCCGCTGGATCCTCCCGACGGGGTTCTTATTCAGGTCCAGGAACTTGAGGTTCTTCAAGCTCCTCAGGGCGCAGTGGGGGACCTCCGGAAAGGTGTTGTCGTAGAAGGAGATGCTCTCCAGGTTGTCGAGGCCGGTCAGGGCGTCGTCGGGCAGCTGAGACAGGTTCATCCGGGTCAGCACCAGGCTGCGGAGGTTACCAAGCGGGTTGAAGTTCAGGTCCTGGATGGAGGCCACCGGGTTCTCCCCGATCATCAGGATCTCCAGGGCTGGCGTGGCGTCGAACCAGGCCCTGTCGATCGCTCGCAGCCTGTTGGAGTTCAGGTGCAGCCGCAGCAGGTTGCGGAGCCCCCGGAAGGCTGCAGGGGAGATGGAGGATATGAGATTGTGGTTGAGGTAGAGCTCCTGCAGGCCGCCCAGCTCGGCCAGGCAGCTGTCAGCCAGTTCTCGTATCCAGTTCTCCTCCAGGTGGAGGGACAGCAGCTGAGGCAGGCTCCCTAACTGGACGTCTCCGACTGATGACAGGTTGTTTTGCGACAAGTCAATCTCGGTGATGTTGGCTAGATAACCCAAGGGTTTCTCGATCTTGGCGATGTTGTTGGTCTGCAGCAGCAGTACCTGCGTGTCTGCCGGTAATCGCCCCGGCAGGGCGGACAGTCCCAAGTCATTACAGTCAACGGTTGGGGCCTCCGTGTAGAGGGAGCTGGGGGAGAACCAGGGTCTGGTCTCACACACACACAACTGCGGGCAGTCCTGACGCTCATAGCCAATCACACCGGAGGCCACAACCAGCCACACACAGAACCCCTCCACTAACCACACGTCCTTCATATTGGCTCGATTCCCTCCAGTAAGTAATTGGTCCTTGTAGATTAAGTGGGCTGAGCTGTTAACTTCACAAATAATTAATCATTTGTCGTTGCCGTCACTGAGGTGATTGACTGCCCCCTGCCTGCCCGCTGACGTGGGCACTCTGGGAAGCTTTTGTCTGTCGAGGTCCTTGGATGCAGTGACCAGCTGCTCAGCGCTCCCTCCAGGAGCTGAGTGTCAGGGTTCAAGGGCTCAAGGGCTTCCGAATTAATATTTTTGCTCTCTTCACACGATGACTAACTTCATCCCCAGTGGTTTCTATAGGTCCCGGCAGTCACGCCAGTCCATTCCCACCTAGGGAGCAGAGAAGGAGGAAAAATGGTGAGTTTGACCAGAAGGAAGGAAAAAAGGGATTTAGGCATAAGACATTTCTTATAGGCACAATGACACATGTTGACATTTCTATTGCAGGGACTTCAAGGTATGGCACCCGGGATTTATATCTGCTTGATCTTATGGAGAGCCTCCTGGGGCATGGCTGACATTAAAGACTGGCATTAGGAGGATGAGTGTTTGGAGTCTTTGTCTTTATTTAATTCTTAAATGGCAGATTCCATGGGTTTTAGCAGATGTCCCAAGGGCTAGATCATTTGAACATGGTATTTATTACAATAAAATTGGACAACTATGAAGAAGGGTTTTTCCTTGTCCGAATTGCTTATCAACCTCTCCCATAGTGAATGTTTCTAGCATGCAGGGTCTAAAACGACGGGTATTGGTTTGCCGTTTCCACAGTCGGGCTGCCCCGTGTCATTTGTCATACGCAACTACCTTTTACTGAGTGGATGGGGGTGATGGTGCCTGTCAAGAGCCTGGACTGCGACAGCAACAAATGCTGGAGACAGACGGACGCAAAGAAACAAGAAGAGAGGAGGGAGGGGGAGAGCAGAGAGAGGAATGAGAAAGAGAGGACAGAGAGCAAGGCACGGCGACGGTTTCATTCCATCAACCCCCACTCCGTTTCCACTCGAATGGCCAGAGACTGAGATGAAAAAGTGAGCATGCAGCAGAAACACTGCAGTCTAGCCCACTGGCAACACCGGGCCAAGAGTTCATTCTTCAAGCCCCTGACACAGAGGGGGGGGGCAGTGTGTTGGGATGAGGCATGGAGCGGGGTGAGGCATGGAGGGGGAAGAGAGGAAGGCAGAAAGAGAGAGGGTGGCAGAGGACAGAGGAAGGCTGGAGTGGGTGGGGGGGAGTGGGAGGCGGGGGTGCTATTTTTCAAAGCACCTGGCACTTTAATAATAAGCCGCAAACACCCAGAGCATTGTGATAAACGTGGTTAGGTTTTCTCTCTCCCTACCTCAGTCTTTCTGCCATCTCTCTCTCGTTCTCTCTCTGTCTCTCTCCCTCCCTCTCTCTCTCTCTTCTCTCATCTCATTATAGGCCAGTACAGTTTAATCTCTGCTCAAGAAAGCAAGCTCAGGTCAGTAACTCAGTCTGTTGTATTCAGGTCGTCACCCCTGCTCACCCTGTTTCTGTGCTTAGTAATCACAGTTACAAACACCTTAATGTGTTCGGGTTAACCTTTATTGCCTTCCTATCCACAATCAATAACAGTTGGCAGACATTTTGTGTCCCCAGGGCCTGATCTATGCGTTGTTATCCCATCTGGTGTATCACTGTGTCTGCTGATTGTTTAAACGGAGACACATTTGGATATTACTTCCTGTCAGTGAGCTGTTTTCCTTCTGACAGAAATTTGAGCCTTCAAGACATTCAATGCAGCCAGAGTGAGGAGAGAAAGGACCTGAGCAAGAAAATAGGTTTTCCACAACACATCTTGAGGTCAGCATCTCCAGATTTCGCCTAGGCCATTTCCAATATGCTAAATGCCAGCATAAATTAAATAAATTGTTTGCGCTTTATAGTAACCATCCTTAATAAGCGTGAATTAATAGGTAATAAGGACCTTATAAGTCCTTATAAGATGCTTATAATACATTATTATGTGTTAATATGACTATATTAATGTTTAATAATAGCATAATAAACATGCTTATTGATAGATTATAAGCTTTAGTTAATAGGTAATAAGGACCTTATAAATCCTTATAACATGCTTATAAGACATTATTACAGGGTATGCGTAAATAAGACTATACAAGTGTTTAATAATAGCATAATAAACACGTTTATTGTTAGATTATAAGACATTCATAAGCACTTATAAGAAGCTTGTTAACTGTTTATAGACTGCTATTATGCACTTATGCATTTATTAGCAGTTAATTATGAACTTATGTAATTTTGCAGTAATGTATCTAAAGCGAGACAATGCATTATTAAGGTTAATAAATCCTTTATTATGCACTTATTGTGAAACTGTTATAAAAAAAACTGAGGTATGGTTTTTAAAATATCAATTAAACATGTAGGAAACATGCTTAACATGCAATCCAAACATGCAAGTGATGCAACATTGGTTAGGCTATACTCAGACTTCACTTAGGCCTACTCAACTCTAATGTTCTCCTTCCCAAGAGGCAACAGTTTCCCTGATTTCTTAAGGGGCTGAACTGCATCGGCAATATCTGTACTGTCATCAATGGCATCTAGACATTTTCTAGCAAAATCGCCAAGCTTGTCCTTTCTTGTATACTGATCTTTGAACTCAGCATACTTTTCAGGAGCAGCAATTGCGAGTTCTGCAATTGGTGCATTCATGGCTATTGTGTTGCGATCCACTCTTAATGATATTTTATATAACATTTTCAGAAAGTCTTACAGGAGTACAAAATGAAATAAATATCAAAAAAGCTGTCTTTGTGTGTTTTTGTGTTTCACCACTAAAATATTGCTGTAGTATGTAATGTTTTATTCACATTGTATCAACCTTGACCACATGTAGTGCTCATTCCAGATGGGGGAGCTGCGTGAAAAATACTGTTAATAAGTGCATAATAAAGGATTTATTAACCTTAATAATGCATTGTCTCGCTTTAGATCCACTACTGCAAAAGTGCATAATAAGTGCATAATTAACTGCTAATAAATGCATAATAAGTGCATAATAGCAGTCTATAAACAGTTAACAAGCTTCTTATAAGTGCTTATAAATGTCTTAGAATCTAACAATAAACGTGTTTATTATGCTATTATTAAACACTTGTATAGTCTTATTTACGCATAATAATGTCTTATAAGCATGTAATAAGGATTTATAAGGTCCTTATTACCTATTAACTAACGCTTATAATCTATCAATAAGCGTGTTTATTATGCCATTATTAAACATTAATATCGTCTTAACACATAATAATGTCTTATAAGCATCTTATAAGGACTTATAAGGTCCTTATTACCTATTAATTAACGCTTATTACAGATGGTTACTATAAAGCGCTTCCAATTGTTTTTGTGGCAGAGGATTTACTCATTGCTTTCATTCCTTGCCCTCGGACTATGCAGACGCAATGTGCTGTGTGATTAGAATTGTTGTTTAGGGGAGAAAAAGTAAACTGCTTCGCAGAGCGCTTGATTGCTTACTCGTGAGAGGCCAAAATCTGATTATGCAAATCCAGACTTGATTTCATTCATAAAAACAGGTTGAGCTACTATTTGTTTCTGGTTGTGTTTACCCCATGCACAATATTCCCTTAGTAACCATCATGCTGTTTGACAACAAGACTGGATATTCAACTGCAACACACAACACAGACTGCAGCCTTATCTGAATTTGCACAGTTCACCATGGCATTAGATAGATAGATAGATAGATAGATAGATAGATAGATAGATAGATAGATAGATAGATAGATAGATAGATAGATAGATAGATAGATAGATAGATAGATAGATAGTCATAATCATCTTGAAGGAAGTGGTTTCAACTTTCAACCCAGCAGGGTTTCTCTTCGTCAGGCATCCATTTGTTCTTGAATACATGTTTTTCATCAGATAAAGACCGTTACAAGATACTGTAACAGATGAATGTAAATTTTATGAGATGTTGTTTTACTCCAGCCAGAATAGCTGTGGCTGGGAATTGTTTCATGTATTATTGACTGTTGTATTGTCACTAACTACTGTATCAGGTCTACTGCTGCTACCCAGGCCAGGTCTCTCTTGCAAAATACATTTTAATCTCAATGAGGCTTTCTGGATTAATAAAGGTTGAATGAATGAAAATACTCTATTGTGTTGAAACATAGATAATAAAGTATTTGGAGTAATCCAATGTGGGGATATTCATTTCCTTCTAGATTTACATGTACTTTTATCCTGCACCTGGCCTAAAAACAGCTTGGATGTGCACAACTACTTTACTGTGCTATTATATAATCATCACCATTCACTTTTGGACAGCATTACAATTCAAGACATATTTTGGACTGACACCAACAGAACCCCTGTCACCTCTGCTTCCCAAGCCAAATCCAGTCCTCTCCCATGTTTTAACACTAAGATCCTTGACTTCATTCTAAGGTTGTCAGCAGCCAGTCAATTTCCGGATGTTTAATTTATAATCCTGAGCTGAGGATGGAGGGCTCTGTGCTGGGCTGCTCAGGGAGGATATTATGGGATAGACTATTAGTCAGGGAAAAGTGAGAGTCAACTGGAGGTGACACCTTGCGAGGCAGAACTGTTTTGGCCTGGGGCTACTTGGTTGCTGTAAGAGAACGGTGTGAAGTCGATGGTGTAGTTTAATTATGGGAAAACACAGAGGAGGAGGAGGAGGAGGGGAGAGTACAATCCCACTGTTTTATTTGATGACTTAGCAAAATGATACTGGCATGTAACACCTGCTAACATACCTAAAGAGTCTATTGTTTTCCTGCGATGGTACTATTAAACCTATGGCCTCCAGTACAATAATAATCGCATTATGAGGGTCTACAAGGTTTTGATAGCATACACCCACTTGGCAAATGTGTCTTTAAGTTATGTGAATGAACAAGTTATGAAAATACATTTCAAGCTGCTGAAAATGTATAAAGGTGTTGTAAGCAGAGTAAGGATATTTTTAACACTTCCAGCATGCGTTAGCTAACACACAGTCCTCACGCCCTAGAGCTTGTACTACACAGTGACCAGTGTGACTAAACACGCCTCTCTACACCTGTACTAAACCAGTAATTGGAAACCCAGTCAAGCTGCCGCACACCTCTTCCCCCCAACCCAACCCTCTCCAGATTTAATTTCCCACAAACCAATGTTCAATTACCACTGAACATAGAGCGTTGGGGAGAAGATATGGGGGAGACGAGAAATGATGACTAGCCACATGACGGCTACGGTATCAATACAGGCGCACTAACCCTCGCCACCCGCACCAAGCCTTAATGGTCTACATTAAAAAACCCGGCAGAAAGAGAGAGGAGGGAAATCAGCCCTAACCCAGTTACAGCTGAGGTGAAGACCAGATATGTCAGGATAGAGGGGGGTGGGGGGGGGGGGGGGGTGGAGAGAGAGAGAGCAAGCAGAAGAAACAAGCAGCTCGTTGGCGTTAAGTGGTAATATCTAGCGTCGGTAAAGGACCGGTGGAGAAAGATGTGCTTAATACGCCGCCGGGCAAATGGAGTCACAACAAGATGGATGCTGCTAATCACGGTGAAGATGTTGTTGCAGCCTAGAACGGCAGTGAGAGAGAGAGATGCGTGTGGAATTGGGTGCTTATTGTACGGTGACCTATAGGGTTCAGATCCAGGTCTTCGGGTTCTCATCAGGGCAAGGTTACCCATCAGCACCACTGACCGCATCCGTTACTCCACCGTAGTGTCCAGGCCGCACACACACGCACACACATACACACACACACACACACACACACACACACACACACACACAGGCATATTAGGACAGTGAGAGACAGAAAGCCGGTGTACTAATGAGTGTGTGTGTACAGTATGTGACTATGAGGCGGTAACTCTGCCTGTGTGACTCAGCCTGTCAGTCTGCCAGGCTCTCTTGGTTTAGGGCTGCAGCTCCGGGTGGGACAGTAAATCTTCGGAGGGGGGCGGGGCGTCGAGTGGAGACACAAAATTTGGACGACACCGCCCGGCGACGACGCGTCCTCTCTGTGACCGCGTAGCTAACTAACGAGGCAGGCGGGGCGTACCGTTTATGGCGCCTTCGACACATCCACCATATGGCCTGCGGTACCGGGGAGTGATGAGGGGGGCGGAGAGGTAAGGAATGGTGACATAAGGTACCGTTAGCGATCATGCTATCCCACAGGGGGGCGGCGATGTAGGCTGTATCGTTTAGCCGGTAACAAGCCAGTGCTGCTCCTGCTGAGAGGGAGACATTACAGAGACGAGGGTAAAACTGCCGGGGAGACAGAGAGGTCACAGGCAAGAGGAAAGTGGGGCGGCAGGAGAAACGACTCCCCTCGCCGGAAAAAAACAGGGGAAAAGAAGGCCCGCGCGTCGACACGTTCTGAGGGAATTTTAATCCATTTCTGACTTTAATTTAACCAAGGGGGTCCCATTGAGATTAATAATCTCTTTTCCAAGGGAGATCCACTGGCGATAAGCACCCAACGACATCTTCCCTCTCTCTCTCATTCTCTCTGCTACCCTCTCTCTCTCATTCTCTCTCTCATTCTCTCTGCTACCCTCTCTCTCTCTCATTCGCTCTGCTACCCTCTCTCTCTCTCTCATTCTCTCTGTCCACAGGCCATTTCCATCTCACCACCCCTCCTCTCGTTATCTCTCTATGCATTTTCATCCTACTGTACACTCTGCCCCCTCCTCCTCTTCTCTGCAGATGAAAACCTCGACGGTGGATTCATCTCCTCCCTTTGCCGTACGCGAGCTAGCGTCCACACCTCCGAGAGCCCCCCCCCCCCCCCCCGTCTGTCAGTCTAGCGTGTGCGTGTCTGTCTGTTTCCCTTCACACCTGTCTGTCTCCCTGCTGACCTGTCTGTTGACCCACCCCTCCACACACACACACACACACACACACACACACACACACACCACCTTGTCGATGTGGGGCTGCTGTTCCTCCCCATGCCCTTCACCCCATCGATTTACCATTATGCTTTCTCCAAGGTAGGTGGGAGTCCATTAAACAGCTATGCGGAGTGTGTGCATAATGAGCTTTGGTAAGGGTTTTGGCGGGGGGTACGTTTCCCCTTACACAAGCTCAAGCACCTGTGCAGATCAGCGGAAAGTCAACTTTTAACTCAGAATCAATGTTCCAAATTAGCCACTGGGCCCTCGTCTCCCTGCACCGCCACAATCTCCTTTCACCTGAAACAAGGCTAAACTCTTCGATGCCTTTGACCTGAGTAAGAGAATGCACACACGCACGCGCACACACAAAACCATGTATGCACAGTGCACACACAGACAATCATACATGCATGCATACGTATGCATGATTGTCAGTTTGCATCCTCCTTGTACATCCTCTCTCTCGCTCACACACACACACGCGCGCACACACACACACACACACATACACATACAAAACACACACACACACACACAAACACACACACACAACCATGTATGCACACATAGTACAATCATGCATGCATATGGATGTGTGGTAAGCACCTGGAAATGTTTGCTTGTCTGGTTCCAAGGTGAAGTATGTGGGATTAAGGCAGCTTTTGATAGGGTCAAAGACATGGCAAACACGCCAAACATCCATTTCTCCTCTGACATAATCATTCTCCCCCTCGCTCTCTCACACACACACGCACGCACGCACACACACACACACACATACAAACACGTACACACACATGTGCACATACATACAAACGCACACACACACATCTGCATAATTCGTGCTGTAGCTACAGTATTAGACATAGGGAGAGGCGGAGTCATATCCCTCAAAGTCAAGAGAGCAAATTGAATGTGCAGGTGCAGATGTGCCACGGGTGCCGCTCGGCAGACAGACGTGCTGCTATCTATATCTGTATGAATAATGCATGGCTGGTCAAGAGGCTACAGGCCTGCAGGGATATGTGCCCCCGGGAAGACAAAATCAATCTTCATATGCCACTGAAACACATTTACCGCCAGCTTGGATCTTTTTATTATGATTTCATGGGTCTGATAGCGTCTCCTCCTTTCCTATTGTTCTCAGTGAATGCGGGAGCGAGCAGGCCGCCAGGAACAGTCTCTGTGGAAATAACATGGTGGGAACTGGGGTGATGGTAATTTGTAAGAATTGATGCTAGCTTATTGTGTGTGTGCACATGTGTGCGTGTGTGTTTGCACGTGTGTGTGTGTGTGTGCGTGTATGTGTGTGTGCGTGTGCACGTGTGTGTGTGTGCATGTGTGTGTGTGTGCGTGTGTGCCTGCGTATACACGTGCGTCTACGGTAAAAAATTATACATGGCTGTTGGTTGGCTAATGTATAATAAGTCATGCTAATTTACTGTGTGCGTCTGTGCATGAGCCTGCGTGTGTAGGGTATGTGTCTGTACTGTGTGTGTGTGTGTGTGTCTACAGTGTAGCATGCACCTACTGTACATGTCTAGGTTTTACCTTGCGCAGCATCTGTCCTTAAGATATATTTTAAGATATATTATTATACATATGCAGTGGCATGCACATACATTTTGGGGGGAAGGTGCTCAGTGAAAAATGAGGGCACCTTGCGCGGCGAGATGTTGACGGGGGGGGGGGGGGGGGGTTGGGGGGGGTGCTGACAGATAATTTGTATTTTGATTGTCGCGCGAGTTGTTGACCGGGGGAGGGGGGCGTGACACTTACTACAATTACTACAAATACAACATTGGTCGTGTGGTGGTCATCGTTACGTTAAATCCATCAATTGATTATGACTAGTGTCTAGCTTGTTAAAGTCGCACAGAAATGGACGTTTGAGATCATCTAACTTCTGTAGTTTGACGTATTTCCGATGCAAACAAGCCATGAGGGTGGGACATATGTTTAGAGGAATTTGATTGGAACATTGACAAGTGGACGGGCATTTTTGGGGCATACATCGTTGAATAGGTGAACACTATGACCAATTATGTGAACCAAAATGGGACAGAATGCTTTTTAAATTTCTGTGCGACTTTAAGCAGGTAGGCAGTCGGCTAATTTAGGCTGTATGAGACTTACTTCACAACAGAGACAAATAAAGACTTTAAGCAGGTAGGCAGTCGGCTAATTTAGGCTGTATTAGACTTACTTCACAACAGAGACAAATAAATGCAAGTTATAGTTTGGCAACTGAGGCTAGGGAGCAAACAATACACTTGTTTCTATTATGTGTTAGTTACCTGGCTGGTTAGCTGTCATCATTCGGGCATTCTGGATGGGGAAAGGGCAGTGAAGTAGCCTAGTAGCGCGCCTCCTTTTGTGTCCACTTTTCGCGTTTACCGTTGACAAGGAAGAGAGGGAGGAGAGGGGCACGGGTGTGCTGCGGGGGGGGGGGGGGGGGGTTGGGATCTGGCAAAATTACAACGCATTTTGGGGCATTATTATTACACGCTTTTAATCGAGAATTGATCGATGTCACCATGGGCCACATAGGCCTACAGTAGGCCTACACTGTTAAAAAAAAAAAAAAACATTACCTTTCAAAAGGGCACTTGCCTTGTCTAGAGGGCAAAGGGCAGGTGCTCTAGCACCACCTCGTGCCTGTCCCTGTACATATGTCTATAGAGACTATGTATGTATGTATGTATGTATGTACGTATGTATGTGTGTATGTATGTATGTGATTTTTTTCGCTTCTTGTAATTTCTCTTCTCTTTTTCTCACTGTTACAGTACCTTTTCCACAGCTAAACCCCAAATTTCCCCCTTGGGCATTATACAATTATTATTAAATATTATCTTATCTTATATTATCTTATCTTATTTTATATATCTTATCTTAATTAGTAAAGAAGCCGCTTTGTCACCCTGCTATCTGTATGAGCCGGAATCCAGGCCAGACAGGGCCCAGCAGTACACTCTGAAGTTTATCCCCCAGCTCAGGTCAATTGGCACATGCCTACATCTCTCTCTCTCATCAACTGACATCGCGCGTGTTCTGCTGTGATAAAGATCTCTCCTCTTCCAGAGTTCAAAACCACCTTTCATAGGATGAAGGACTCTGATGATTCCCCTGGCCTGTGTGACTGAGCAGTGACATCGTGGGGACGTCCACAGGTAAGTCATCATTTAACCTTCCCTGCTTGTTTTTACTGGCTGTCCATGTCTGTTTAGGAACCACAGCACATCGGAGAACAGATCTTGGAACAGACCTTTTCCTCTGATCGCATGCATTCCTGTCAGCGAAGTCTTCCATTCAGGTACCCAGACGAACGACACTGGGAGGAGGTTCCTGTTACCGACATGACGCTATGACTCAGATGAATTTGGCGGCGGAGGCAGCGCGGTGTTCAATTTGGAGTTTGTTATCCTCATGTCCCGGTGCCCACGCATCTCTGCAGCTCGAGGACGCTCCGCTCAGCCAGGATGTGGCTCCGACTCCATGGTATAGCTACAGTACAGTACCTCCCACGGAAACCTCCCATCATCACGCGCAGAGGGCTGGAGCAGCCCCTGGCAGAGAGAGAGACACCAGACCCCAAGCCTTCTCCTCTTATAAAATAGCACGGGCGATCGATAGACTATTCACAAGGACACTCTACTGTAAGCCTTGTTGTGGGAAAATGCTATTGATCCGTTTTGATTTACTTTTAATGGACTATCTGTTTGATTCAGTTTTTTATCCTCCGTTCATTCAGATGGAGCGTGACGATGTCGTTGAGAGAAAAGTAAGTAAGTAAATGACTAAATAAGTAAATTGTATTCATATAGCACGTTTCACAGACAGGGGTCACCAAGTGCTTCACAAAACATCAATGAATAAAAACAATGGCAAAGAAAATAAAAAACAGGGACAAAGCAAAACAAAAAATCAAGGACAAAGAAAACATAAAAACACTGGAGGCTAGACAAAATGGCTAGACTGGAAAAATAGTCTTTAGCTGATTTTTTAAAAGGGTCAACAGAGGCCTCAGAATGTAGGTCCAATGGAAGGGCGTTCCACAGCCTAGGTGCCATGACTTCTAGGGCTCGGTCACCTTTAGTCTTGAGTCTTGAGCGGGAAACAACCAACAGGCCCTGGTCAGATGACCTGAGAGACCTGCTTGTGATGTAGGGGTGGAGCTGGTCACAGATGTACGCAGGTGCCAGACCATGCAGAGCTCTAAACATGATGACAAGTACCTTAAACTGGATCCTAAAACTGATGTAGAGCCAGTGTAAGGAGGCTAGGATGGTAGAAATGTGACGGGATTTTCTGGACCTACATTAGTCAGCAGCCTTGCAGCAGCGTTTTCAACCATTTGTAGACGGTCCAGGGATGCCATGCTGCGGCAGGTGAAAAGTGAATTACAGTAGTCCAAGCGAGAAGATACAAAAGCATGAATAATCATTTCCAGCTCCGCTTGGGACACCACAGACCAGAGTTTAGCGATGTTTCTAAGATGGAAAAAACAATTTTGGGTCAGTGATCAAAAATAACATCAAGATTTTTGAGACTGTACAGTTGTTGAGTGGGGCCCCATACATTGAGCAACTTAAGCTGCGATACTCTCTGAACCAATAACAAGAAAAGGTCCTGCACTCAAATAAACGCTGGGAAGACACAGCTGTTTAGCTTGGTCTAGTCAATAACCAATTGACCGCCAAGCTGGGTTTGGATACTGCACAACCACAGCCCAGACAAAACATTTCTATGGCCGTCAATCCGTCCATAAGATTTGACTTCAGCCTTAGAAAATCCAGTTTGAATTCTGAACAGGCGATGACAACACATTCATTGGCATTCCAATTGTAGACTGGTTGCCTGAAAGTGTCTTGGCCGTAGAATCCGAACCCGTATTTCTGAGACCGGGAAACACAAAGGGACCATCCTGGCACCGCATGGGGACTGTTGGCAGGGGGACTGGAGTAGCATTTGTGTGAGATGCCATCGGTTGGATCTGTTGTGTTGTGGGAACGTTATCAGCTGCTGAGCCCAGAGTCTCATGCAGACAGGGAGAGCAGACTGACACATAGTCATATAGGCAGGCATGCAGTCAATGTTCAGGCTGCCATTTTCTCAACATGACGTCTGTCTAAGATCAGCCATGGATGTAATGACTTTTACACTGTCACATTGAAAGATAGAGTAAATTGGTATTTGAGATGTGTGTCGGATTGAGCCTGAAGCTTCCTGCTGGAGGAGAATCTACCAAGGTTGTGGTGCCCGTTATCTGCTGAAAACTCTCTCTCTCTCTTACACACACACACACATGCACTTAACAAATCTTTAATATAGTCATATAGTGTATTTTATTTTCTGAAGTGAGATGGTGATACATTTGAAGGATCAGTGCTTGGGCCTGGTTGTGTAGGTGTGTGTGTGTGGAGATGTGATTGTGTTGAGTTGGGTCTGCTCTGCACACTAACTGAGAGCCCCTATAGTCCTGAAAACGCTCAAAACAATGTGTATAGGATGTGTGTGTGTGTGCGCATTTGTGTGTGTGTGTGCATGCGTGCGTGTGTTTGTGTGTGTGCATGCGTGCGTGTGTTTGTGTGTGTGTGTGTGTGTGTGTGTGTGTGTGAGAAACCAGTCAAACCACACGGGTATCCAAGCAAAGGAAATATGGGGAGGGAGAGGACAGGAGAGGAGAGGAGAAGAGATGGAGAGAAAGGATGGAGGGAAGACTGGGCTCATCTTCTATTCCATTTCTACCTGAAGTGCGCTCTGTGCGTTCACGACACCGAGTCAGCCATCAGCAACAGGACCCCATAAAATATATACACCTGATATATATATATGACTGTTTTAGCATGTTTTCTTTCATCAAGGATTCAATCCCCACTCTTCAAACAGCGCATCATGCATAGTTGCGCAGCTTCCTCATCCACATCCATGATCAACTACCCTATTGCCACACATTTCTGAAAATCACATTTACGGATTTAAAAAAATTAAGAACAATAGACAGCCCTGTCTAATTGTAGGCTATTGCTGTATGCAATTAGACCCGTTTACTTGGAAATCCGCGGAGTGACCCCCGCACAATATGCTATCTAGATAACTAAAAATAGATAGGACAAACAAATTTAAAAAAACTTACCCAAAATAGTCGTGCAAGAAATAAGCGACAATGTATTCCCTATATTCCTTTCTAGCGCACTGGTCCGGTGAGGAGAGAGAGAGAGAGAGGGGGGGGGAGAGAGAGAGAGAGAGAGAGAGAGCAACACATAGGCTACAGCAGCCAGCAGTCCGCGTCTTCTCGTTTTTACGCAGTTGGAGAGATCAGCTTTTAAATTCCCCTTCTGGCTAACACAGACTACGGCTTTTGGCTGTCGACAAAACGAAAAGTCCACGATCGGAATGCGGACGGAGGGCCGTCTCTGTCCCCCGTGTCCTTCTCCACGGTCGTTAACGGCGCATCTAGTCCTCGATCAGCTGTCATACGGAGCATATAGACGCGCCGCTGTCTCCTCAGCGGTTGTTAATATCCCGAACAACCCCGAATCTGCAGGGAAACAGCCAATAGCCTCGCAGATCCGACCGGCGGACCAGCAGCATCCGGCGTCTGGTTGGTTGAGTCAGCCGCCAGTCATCTCCCGGACCTGCTTTTCCCCGAAAGTCTGAAAGCACCGAGTAGAGAGAGAGAGAGAGAGAGAGAGAGAGAGAGAGAGAGAGAGAGAGAGAGAGAGAGAGAGAGAGAGAGAGAGAGAGAGAGAGAGAGAGAGAGAGAGAGAGAGAGAGAGAGAGAGAGAGAGAGAGAGAGAGAGAGAGAGAGAGAGAGGGGGGGGGGGGGGGGGGGGGGGAGTGCGAGCGTGGAAGGGAGAAAATGGATATCTGTTCCTATTAGGGCTTGCTCGGATTGGGTTCCCGGAGGGATTGGAACACATTGTTCCACTAAACTGATGCTCCAGGGTCGGAGAGCCGAACCCCTGGCTTGGAGAGGGACCCGCAGCTCCTCCGTCAGCCACGTGGGTCTCTCTGTCAGAGAAACACTGTTTAAAAGGAGTTGCTAGCTACTACAACCCATCACTGGTGTGTGTTATGTATTTACTTGTCTGTTAGGTAAACCCCATTATACCACTGCCTCGTCCACATGCAGTACGGTGCCTCCAATTCAACATAGCTAAACTGACATTAGGATAACATAGCTGAATGATATTTGATCTAATGTGATCATTCATCAAACTTTCCAGAGAACAGCCCATCCTGTGAATGAAAAGCCCAACTATTGCCCCTAGAGAGAGGGTATTTCTCCTTGGATATGGTTTCCCAATACATACGGTTGACGGTTTGAACCCCAATCTAGGAGCTACTCCTCAGTAGGCTACTTTTGTTTCCTTTCCACTCAGAGAGAACACGTGATTCGTCAGCCAGCATAAACGCCCTTGATTTGTCTGTGTGCCCCAAGCACACTCACTGCAAACCGGAATTATTAATTGTTATTAATTATTAATTTGTGTTCTTTTGCGATGAGTTAATTGCAGAGGTCATCACTGCGATCACGATTAATGCACAATTAATTGTGCAGCCCCGATTGTGAGGGTGACGAGGGTTTGTACTTAAAGTCTGAAGTCTACTGTATGTTTACCCACCTATCTCTCCAGACCTCCGAAACTGGCCCTTATGACAGCAGAGCAAGGGCGTAGGTTTGCGTATGGTCGGTCGGGACATGTCCCTACCCACATTTTGGGAGGCCCAAATTGTCCCTACCAACTTTTAAGCAACCTTGACCGTACCAATTATTTTGCATTATGTTCGGAGTTAGATATTAGACCGTTAGCCTACCCCTTTCCTCCACTGTGAATGTGCCATCCCAGTATTCTTTTTATATTTTTTAAACTCTTTGTTTGAAACTCTTTGTTTGATTGGCTCATTTGGCTGAGATAGATCATTGCATTTTTACAATTTTTGCTTGATCTGAAGACCAACAGCCTTACAGACAGATGCTGACAGCAAGCCATACAGTTGTGATTCTGACAGCCATTTAGGTACATCCACCACAATGTCGCCTCCCCCTCTGAAGAGGATGAGGGATATCGGGAGCTTTTTCTCCGCAACTGTAAGTAACGTTAGCGTTAGCTAGGTTAGCTAGCTACTGGTAAACTAAGTAGCTAACGTTAGGCAGTAGCCACATGAAAACCAGCTAGGTTGGTGCTAGCTAATGTTACCTAAACTAACATCACTTGTCTTTCCATTGTAGCAAATTATCAACTGGTGATATAAGCTGGCTAGCTAGCGAACTGTTAAGATGGCTTCTATCATCCTGTAACATTAGGATAGCAGCAGCCATTACATTATTATACATTAGCTGCCCACCAGAGATTTAATTGAATAGGACATCATGGCGTCCTCACAACTAATGACCGTAAGTGTCTGCAATGAATACTAGCCAATGGGCTATTAGCTATAGCTTTGTAAAACCCAGTCTGTGCTAGACGTGATGCTAATTTTCGCTATATTAAACTCCCACTCACTTATGCTAAAAATGTCAGTGATATTAAAGCCGTAAGTTTTGATATAAAAATAAATACATTGTTTTAGACTGACAGGGGTTCTTGTTACAATTATAGGGGAAACTGAATACTCATACGGTAACGTTATCTAGAGGTTAGCCAGCCCATTAGAGCCATTAACGTTACTTTTATGAGGACTCAGGTCTGTTTTTCTTTATAGCCCGTCCCTGTGTAGCCTGTTTTCTTAGTTATTAGCTAACGTATACTTGCTAACTGGAATCTCATAATTTTTCTCTCACTATATTGGCCGGAGGGTGTTTAATATAAAGTAGTGTATGTTGAAGTACATGGGATTTATTTTTTCCAACTAGGGTATTGAATTGGGTATCCAGGATTGTGGAATTTCACAATTGGCCTGCTGTCTAGTATTTTGTTACTCCCCCAATGGACAGATATATCAATTTATGAATCAATTTTAATCAAATAATTTTTATGCATGAAACAGCAGCAGTCGAGAGCGAGAGAGAGAGTGGAGGGACGCAGCAGCAACCAAGAGAGAGAGAGAGAGAGTGTGGAGGGACGCAGCAGCAGCAAAAGTCGAGAGAGTGGAGGGACGCAGCAGCAGGCAGGATGTGATACAGTAGACTAACAACATTGTATTAGTATTATTCAATTTCATAAATATATGAATATATAAGAGCTTTAACCTCTCGTCCCCAGCAAAAATTGTGTATGCAGGCTACACTGTTATATGGTCCCTACCAATGTTGAAACCAAACCTACGCTCTTGCAGCACAGTGAGCACACACACACTCCCCTTGAACACCAGGGTATGGCTCTCCTTAAACCTCTGGCTGTTGGCAGTAGCGGTCAGAGTCGTCATGGGCTGCATTCAGATAGAGCCGTGGCGTGAAAAATGGTGTCACGTGATAGGCCGCAGCGGTGGCCAGTGTGTCAACAGGCCCATGTTTACAGAGTGAATTAGGCCCGTCTATCCCTGTCCTCTGAGACTTCAAGAGTTCAGCAGGTGTTCTGGGAGCCTTTCTCTGTGATGTTTCTGACATCTTCTGGTAAATGAGAACGGGCCTGAGGGACCTGTAGAATTTACTGATTGTTTGTCACAGATAAACGTAGTACTAACTATTGTATTGATCCCAGGGGGGGATTACATTGTTACAGCATTAAAGGACAAAAAAGTAAACGACAAATATACAAGTGTATATACAGTTAATTTGTTTTGCCTTAATTTAGACAGGTTAAGTCTCATCGAGATTAAAAATCTCTTTTACAAGAGAGACCTGTTGACCTAGTTGTCCAGGTTCACCCCTAGATACTCGCATGACTGCAGCACATCTACATCACCCTCCTGGTCCAGTACTGATCAAACACATCAGTGTTTCTGTCCGCTATAATGATTGTATTCTGGTCATGCTATATAAAGCTGTGATGGTCCTGCTGCTCACTTCATACAACATCCTGAATTATCCAGGAAGTGAGTTGTCTCGAACCATAAATTATTAACGACATACAATCTCCCAGCTAGGACCGGGGTTCACAAGAGATCCCTCTAAGACTGTGCAGGTGAGGGGGGGGGGGGGGGGGGGGGGGGTTAAAGCCCTTAAGAAATTACAAACCTGGCGCCCGCCAGACTACTCACCCACACTCATTATGCTCTTAGTCTCTCCGATAGCAGCTTCCCTAAGCCAAGATAAAAGCACACATCCTGGTCTCCTTCCCGGATAATTATGTTAATATTATAGATGAAATGCCCCATTGAATGTGTCCTTGAGTGTGATTGAAAATAGCGTCCGGATGTGTGGTATGTTATACATAATGTATTTGCATAATATACTCTCTAAGACTCCAGAGCAGGGATGAGGGAATGCAGCATTGGCAGGCTGGCACATCTCACATGGCCGAGCCCTTATGAAGAAGGAACGTGACACGCACGCACATGGACACGCACGCACACACGGACACACACACGGACACACACACACACACACACGCATACACACGCACACATATACAGTACATGTTTATGATTTACACACATACATGTTTATGATCTGATGCATATTTATAGAACAAGGAGGATGTCCTGTGCTGAGAGGGCCCAGAGCAGGGAATCATTCCACCACGTGCTGAGCTTCACTCTACAACACAATTTGGTTATTTGCGTATCGACCCAATTTATTTTATTATGACAGAGAGAGAGAGAGGGGATGAGAGGACAGAGAGGGAGGGAGAGAGAAAAACGTGCGCACACACACACACACACACACACACACACACACACACACACACACACACACACACAGTGACACAGTAGCCCCAATCACAATCTGCCAGTGTGGTCAAAATGCCTGAGAGTTCTACTAGGTGTGATCGATTCACTGGGGATGGTAAGATCATAAAATACTTTCTTCCAAAACTCAATAATGTGGTCAGTTGCACAACTTACATTTGCATGGCTTATTAAGGAATATAGCCCACATGCTGGGTAGTTCAACGTGTGATTGAGAGATGTATTAGTGGGCGATTATCGTGCAATAAAATAAAAAGCTCAGGCACAGAGCTTGTGTCAGCACCTTCACTCTCACAGTTCGGTCAGCTCCACCCCTGGCCTGCCACCTCCTCTCAGACGCCTTTGCCAGAAGGGGCGCACCTCACAAGTTATAACCGAATGCAGCAAACCCCCAGTCAAAAGGCTCCTAACATTTGTATTCCTCATCATCCCTGCGGTAGAACACCCTCTACTGAACTGAAAAGCAACACAAGTTTTTTTTCACAAGTTTTTCTTCTTCACATCATAAGAACACAGTGGAGGATAGCCTGAGGATCTTTGATACCCCCAACATTCTGACAGCTCTCTCTCTCTCTCTCTCTCTGTCTCTCTCTCTCTCTCACTCAACTCGCAATTCCTCTTTGTCTCTCCCCGCTCTCCAGCTCTAAACACTCTCCCCCTAGTCTCTACTTCCTTGTGCTGTCGTCCTCACTATTTTGGCAACAAGTTCCAGGGTAGAGGAGGAGGAAGGAGGAAGGAGGAGGGGCTGTCACGGTAGACAGGCCCCGGGCCAGATGAGGTAAAAACAAGGGAATGTTATAGGAAAAAAACAGGGACGAAGAGAGGGACAAGACAGCGAGCGGGAGATGACAGGCCCTTGTATAGGGACCGATGAGAGAGAGAGAGAGAGAGAGAGAGAGAGAGACAGACACACACACACGCACACACACACACACAAAGGCACAAGACCTTGCCTGAAAATGTCCTTGTTTACCTAAACTACACTTCTCTGTCCAGTGGAGTATATGCATCCTGGTCCTGCATTTATTAAGTCCCCAGAACAGGGACCACCTCTCTGTGTGTGTCCTTTATCCTTCTATCCAGAGTGTTTTCTGGGTGTAGTTCGACAGTAATGGGTGTTTCCATAGTGCAGTGCCTGGAGCATAATAGAATACTGATACACAGGGCCGCCTGGCGTTCCAAAATGCTCCCGAGCCAGATTACCCAACCTGCACTGCAGCATGGGGTCTTCATGATTAATTTACCTGAGAAGAGAGAGCGAGAGAGACAGGTCGGAGGGAGTGATTGAGTGAGCACACTATATATTTTTTTTACTTGAAAACTTTGTAGAACGTTCTCTCCCCCTCCACCCACTGTGCTTCAGACCTGTTTGTCAGTTTCCTCCTGGCACATCAGATACTCCAGTCACATCAGGAGCCGGGGTGAGGCCAGTTGATCAGTGCTCCAGCTATTCCCTTAGATGTGCGCAGAGATGTTTTTAGTAAGAGATTCCTGACTGTGAGTCCCATAGCCAGCAGGGATATAGGGGTTTCTAATGGTTTCTTATTAAAATAGTAGCTTTTGTAAAGGCCATTGTAAAGCTTTTCTCCAAAGTGCTTTACAATGGCCTCTCATTCACCTATTCACACACCAATGGTGGCCAGCTGCCATGCAAGGTGCTAGCCTGCTCATTGGGAGCAATTTGGAGTTCAGTGTCTTGCCCAGGGATATTTCAACCAGGATTTGAACCGCCAACCCTGCGGTTGGACGACCCGCTCTACCTCCTGAGCCACATCCTCCGCAGCATTCCAGGCCCTGTCATGTGACATGCCTAGCTGGCCGTGGATGATTTGTAGGTTTCCTGGTTTACAATTAGGTGATTGTTTGTTTGTTTGTTTGTTTGTGAGGTACAATATTTCAGCTTCACCATCCAACAGGAAAGGATGTAAACAGATGTAACGGAGGTGGTTCGGTAATACATGCTGTATGATGCCACCTCATCCAGGCTACAGTATATTGGTAACACCAACACCACAACATCCCCCAAAGACGTTAGGAAATGGTGGGATTTCCACCACAAAAACATTGCCTAATTATTTTCCTCACACTTTTTGCGCTAAAAGCTAACCGCCAAATCTGAGACAAAACAAGCCCCAGATGTGATGAATGTCTTGAATGGTTCCTGAAACGCTCCCAGTTTCTCTGTCGCTTCATTATACACCATTGTGTGTCCTGCTGAATGGCTGGTTGCTGATGATTATGCAAATATGGAGGCAGAGAGCAGCATGGGTAATTATTATGGCAGAGAATGAGCTTCGGAAATTCTACCATGCCCACAGAGAAAACCACAGGGTGTGTGTGTGTGTGTGTGTGTGTGTGTGTGTGTGTGTGTGTGTGTGTGTGTGTGTGTGTGTGTGTGTGTGTGTGTGCGCGCATGTGTATGTGCGCGCATGTGTGTGTGCGCATGTGTGTGTGCGTGCATGTGGTGTGTGCATGTGGTGTGTGTGTGGTTGACCGAGATTGTGCTGTTTATTACCAAACCCCCCCTGTGTGGAAGTAGATGCATTGTGGGTTTGTTTATCTTGACAGAATAGCCCTTTGGAGTATTCTGACAGAAAGCCTTCAGGGCAAACTTCTCCCATGTGCAAGTACCCTTCTGTATCAGCGGTCTATTGTCAACTACTCACTACAGATCCTCACACACTATGTTGCATTGTGATATTCAGATGTCTCAGTCAACTGTCTAAAGGTCCATTGTAAATTGTCCAGCTAGTCGCTATGTTTTGTTGTGGCCCCTCTTGGGCCTGACACCAGCTGCTCCCCGCCCCCAAATGGCACCTGACGCATTCTGGCGAGGACCTCCGTGCGCAGCAGAGTATCAGTATTCATTTAGGCACTGCTGGGGGCAGCTAGCTGGCCAGGCCCTGCGGTGAGAAGCAGCTCGGATGACCAGCCAACCCATGGGTCTTCACAGGCAGTGGACCCCTTCTGCTCGTTAGTGTGCGAGTTATACATAGGTGTCAGAGAGAGGGAGTGGGGGAATAGACAGAGAAGGAGAAGAGAGAGAGAGAAGAGAGAGAGAGAGAGCCTTGGTCTGTCTTCCACAGAGAAGCCAGACGTGGGAGCTGCCCAGGCAATGAGGCCATGGCTGGATTGAGTGAGAGAGGAGACTGCCTGGGGTCAATTAACCTACGGAGCAGCCCGACCGGGCTCCCAGGAACACAGGTTTTTACACATACTGACGAGGTACAATTTGTATCCATGTACAGCTCCGAGTTCTTGCATAATGCAGGTCAGTGGTTGGCAAGGCGCTGAGGGCATACCAACTAACTCCTCCCCTCTCTGCTGCCCGAGTGTCTCATCCTATATTGTTGGCTGAATCTCAGCGAAGACGGATGACGGAGAAGTTTCAGGCTTCTCACAGGCGACCAAATTTTGAGACAACAAAGGAAGCAGTAGTATTGTTCACAATAACAATGGCTTGGATGTTCGAGTTGGAATGGGAAATAATTACGCACACAGCACCCACACACACATACTGCATACACACAATACCCCCCCCCCCCCCACACACACACACACACCCACACACACATACTGCATACACACAATACCCCCCCCCCCACACACCCACACACATGCAGACAGCCACAACAACAAACATACAGTACATCTTGAAGACCAGATGCCGAGGTCCAACACCCACTCAGTTTTGAGACAGGAAAACAACATAAATCATCTCTTGAAAAGTGTTTCCACTGAAAATAAAAGTGTGTTTGCTGGAGCAGTCAGCAAACTTCACAGTCCTTTGGTAGACAGCCAGGCCATCCTCTACCTAGACAGGCAGGCAAACTGAGAGAGAGAGAGAGAGGTTCTGATGTGTCTGTCAATGAGGTTATGACATAATCCATTCACTTCCCCTTGAATTTGTAATCGCATTAAAGGTTCTGGTTAATGTAATAATGTGTACAGCGCTACCCACCAATCAATGCCAATAACACAGGGCTCTTCCTCCTCATGCTACAACACACACACACACACACACACATTCAGGGGTGTGTAGAGGAGATGTGATCAGAAGAAAGAGGATGGGAGACGAGGAGGAGGCGGAGAGAAAGGGAGGAGAGGAGCGGAAGCGAGTTGCTTTTCAACTCATTAGACACAGTAGGGCCTGCTCTTTAGGGAACGCTGACGGTCAAAACAATCTCTCTCTCTCTCTCTCTCTCTCTCTCTCTCTCTCTCTCTCTCCCTCTCTCTCGCCCGTTCCTCTTGGATGCACCATTACACCATGCTGATACCACCAACATGTTAAGTTCCCCATCAATGTCCATCAGTTGATAAACAGCAGTCCTCAGTCTCGGCCCGCTGTTGGCGGACCGGTCGTTTTCGGAGACGGCTCATTTGCTGCTCCTCGGCCCCGGGGGGCACCGCGTGATTGGTGTGCGAGGACGTCCTTCGATTGAGGTGGACCATTTGCAGACGGCACATTGGCCGAGGCCTGTTCCATTTGCCGCACCATTGGAGGGATGGATGGGAGCAGTAGATAATGAGGAATAACTCGGACCGGTGGGTTTGTAGCTTCAGCCGGGCCCATGTGAATCCAAATATGCATTTAACATTACAGCTTTTAAACTGTGGATATGAGCCCCAGTGGGCTGGTCTCGCCAGTAGTGCAGTCACGTTTATACGGAGGTATACAGAGTATACCCCTTCTTTATCCACAGACACATACTAAATACTACATACTGTTTTCTGTTGTATTTTTCGTCTGTAACTCTGTGTTTGGATTGCACTGCTGCCCGTCTTGGCCAGGTCTCTCTTGAAAAATAGATTTTTTAATCTCAATGGGACTTTTCCTGGTTAAATAAAGGCTAAAAAATGTTTTTAAAAAAAGTATATCCACTTCGTATCCGCCGTGTGATAATGTAAAAACTGAATAATTTCACAATGTTTGCTGTTATAGCACTTCTACAGTCATTACTACAGCAACTACCCAGTAGTCGCGAACAAGTATACCAATGTCTGTTTACATTAATATTGAGTGACACCAGTCAAGTACAGATCTGTTTTGGTTCTGCTCAGAATAGTCGCCCTATTAGTCCAAGCAGAAAAACAAAATTATGAGATGTGTTATTGTGTTCAGTTAAACTGGACAATACCGCTAATTCAGTTTTAAACAGCCAATGCGCATCATAATCAGAATGTCTTTTCGACACGCACACACACACACACACACACACACACACACACACAAACATGCAGTACACACGCGCCAGAGACAAACCATTGGCAGGTTTATGTGCAGCCCAATTAGCAGCACAAAACAATTTTCGCAACTTTTCCGTCTTTACATAAGCTATTATTTGTCGCCACTGGCGACGGACAGGGATGGAAGGGAAACGATGGCCGGCTAAATGTGCTGCTTTGATCCGGATTAGCACTGAAAATGGACCTCATTGTCTTCAGAGGAATTTGATTTTCTGCCATTCTGCGGTGGCAGCCAGGACCCTGGGGTGGACCGCTCTACATTGGCCCTTATCAACAATTCTCAGGGTGGGGGAGAGAGGAGTGAGAGAGAGAGGGAGGGAGGGAGGGAGGGAGGGAGGGAGGGAGGGAGGGAGGGAGGGAGGGAGAGAGAGAGAGAGAGAAACCAGGCTACTGTATAATCCTCTGGAGATCCTTACTCCTCCTCTACACTCCCAACAAGACACCAGCCACCTACATACACACGCAAGGGTGCGCGCACGCACGCACACACACACACACACACACACACACACACACACACACACACACACAAACACACACACAAACACACACACGCTCGCTAGGCTGATCATTAGTTGCCAGTACAGCTATTGACTGATCCCCTGGTGGGGAGCCTCCTTTATATGCTCTAATTTCCACTGTCATCTTCTACAGTGCTGAGAGCCACTGGTCAAATGGAGCCGTTTTCATCGCCTAGATGAAGCAAAATATTTAGTTTGTGTGTGACCTACTGTATCCTCTCATGGCAGCACCCCGTGTATGAGCACACCTGTTTACACTCCTCTCTGCTCCTCTCTTCTCTCCTCTCTGCTCCTCTCCCCTCCTTTCTGCCCCTCTACCCTCCCTCCCCGCTCTCATCACCACTTCCCTCCCTTCTTCTCCCTGCCCCTCCCATCTCCTCTCCTCTCCTCTACCTTCCTTTCCTCTTTGCTGTGGTCATGACTAATAGGAACAGACGTCAGCCATCCAGAGAGAGGGGGAGAGAGAGAGAGAGAGAGAGAGAGAGAGAGGGAGAAAGAGAGAGAGACATGCAGGGATCTGTCTTATGGAGAGTTGCGGTGCTGTGGTCTGTCACTGAGACTGTTATTAAAGGGACAGGCACTGAGCCTCACCATGTTGTAGTGAGGAACGCCACAGTGTAATGAGCCAATCAGCGCACACTTGGACGCCGGGATGTTTACCCTATCAGAAGTGACCCTGATACCTGGGGGGGGGGGGTGATTCTAGCAGGATGACAGAGAGCAGACACACAGGGGCATCAGAAATGGGGGAATGAGGATAATGATTCAAGGTGCCCCAAACTGGGAAGGGCCTATACATGTCTGGATGTGGATAGGGCTTTCATTGCCCAAGTAGCGTCATTTTAATAATTAAGAACATCAGAACCTCTCCCCCTACATGAAATGGTTTACTCCACTTTCACATCCACCAAAAACAAAAAGAAAATCAAACCATTAATGTAGCCTGGCAACCGCCAGCATGACCTACAGTACAGACAGAGAGAGAGAGAGAGAGAGAGAGAGAGGGAGAGAGAGAGAGAGAGAGAGAGAGAGAGAGAGAGCAAAACACTAGAGTTAGCTACATGTAGCTACTGTAATTGCAAGTCGAGGATTTGAGAGGTGAGCTCTAAGCAATACGTTAATCAAGCAAGTAGGCTGAAAACCAGCAGCCATGTACATGTAGCTAGAAGACCAGTAGTCTAACTGTCCCTCCACCCAATGAAATCAAGCAGGGCGAATATTAGTGTGACCCATGTATAACTAATTACAAACACTGTGCACAAATGCCTCCATCTTCACACAAGGAGTGAATTTTATTATGGGGACATATTTTATTAGAAGAAGCTCATCTCATCATAGGTGAGGGCCGTTTAGATCATGGGCTGTAAAATGATAGTCTTTTAAAGACAGGCTCATTGATGAACGCATGGCTTTACAAGGGCAGAATTCACCAGGATGTATCTATTCCAATCTCCATTAGTAACCCCTGACTAATGAAAGGGGTACGGACGGACACTCACTCACTCACACACACACACACACACACCATCCAGGAGACCTCTGAGGATATGAAAGGTAATGAAACCTGATCAATGCAGCCAGAGAGAGAGAGAGAGAGAGAGAGAGAGCGAGAGAGAGAAAGAGAGAGAGAGAGAGAGAGAGAGGGTGGATGGGTGAAAAGTGCACTGTGATTTTTCCGTTGGCTGTAGACATATTTTGGAAGTGTTAATGTTGGCTCAGAGGCCCTGGCTTCATCTTGGCTGAGAAGGGAATGATTTTAGGGTCAAATATTATGCACAGAACAGGGATGACAAACGAAATGGCTGAGAGGAACAGAACATTTTCGTGCATAATGTCAGACTGCCTCATCAGTTTAAATGTTTGATTCAATTTATGGATGATAAAAGATGATCTGAGCGTGCATGGTGGACAGGGTTGAAGAGCTAACCTTGCCTAGGGTGACATACTTGCTGCTTAGCAACGCATACGTGTAGACAAGCGTGTATTTGGCGCTGACCTTGCACAGCCAACCACAGCCCACGTGCCAAAGGAATGCAAAAAATGCCTGGTAGCCTAAGACCTGCAGACTTTTGTCAGATTCCCAAGACCTCAGACTTTGGCTTTTCGGGCTAACACAGTCACATAGTGCTCAGGTTCAAACCTTGTAGGTCATATATGGGCCGGTGCTACATTGTAGAACTCTAATTCCCATCACCCCAGGCTGACACTGTGTCCTTGTAGATGGAGATTAATGAATAGCTTTAGCAGGAATGAAGCCTATCGCTGCCCCACTCCATCTTTAATAGGCCTAGCTTCTACATTTCCAATTATTGTAGTTTGTATTCTGCATGAGAGCTTGTCCATGTCAGCACGGACCCAGCGAGTGTGTGAGAGACGGGATGGTGAAATCTAGGGCTCATTCTTCAACAGACCAGGCCATGACGCACTGGGCTTTCAAGGGCTTCCCACGAAAAAAGGCAGACGATTCTCTAGGTTACAGGCTGCATTCCAAATCGCATACTTCCACACTACTGTATATAGTATGTCAAAAAGGTTTATAGTATGTCAAAAAGGTTTATTGTATGTCCCAATACATAGTATGCCACATGCAGTATGGCAAAAATACCAGGATGTCCTACTACATCCGGTCATATTTTGCAGTATGCAAGCCAGCAGACTTTTCTGGCTATTCTGAACCACAATCCTGTGCACAGTGGAAATTACATCACATGTGCGAGTACACCGGAGGCTTTATGATGAATCCCAGCTGTGGACGAATATCACTTCATGCAACAAATGTGGTCAAATCTCAAGGCACAATGTTATGACAAGGTATGTCCCTTTGGGATGCATACTGCGTGCAAAGTACGTACTTTCTAGGGACTGCTGTACTACGTACTGGTAGTAAAAAGTAGAAGTACTGTATGTGATTCAGAACACATCCCCAGTGGCCAAAGACACTTACCTTGTGTTTGATTACCATTGTGTGCCATCAATGTTCTTCAGGGTAATTATTGTCAGCACTCTCTTGCAGATGCGTAGGCATGGGTGGGCCTAGATGGGCCTAGGCCCAGCTACATGCACATCAGGCCCACCCACAGCCAATCAGCTTTATTTTGCATACATTTAATATTAACATTATGACATTTGGTCTGCTTTAATTAGATAAATAGTGATTTGTGAATTAGTGAATAATTAGATAAATTAATATAATAATTATTTAGCTACTAGGGATGTCACAAGAACCGATACTTCAGTACGAAGTTAATGCCAAAATTCTGAAAATGTGACGGTAGGCCTACTGTACTCGTTTTTGTGTGTGGCTGGCCAGCCGCACAGCTAGTATAGCGTTTGTCGGGTTATCACTCCCTCCCGCTATATAAATAAAGTTTACTTACTTACTCCCTTACTCCCGACAATGTTGGCCTGCATCTCTCTGTTGGCACCACAAGAGGCAGTAGTCCCAGCACACCAAAATCAAGAAGGACACCAAAATCAACCTGCCGATCTACACTGCACAAGTAGAGTAGTGGTCAGAGCAATGGACTCCCACCCGGGAGACTGGGGAACCCGGTGGGGATGACTTTATGGGACTACTGTATACCCCAAACCTCCACATGTTCATAATTTCACTCCAACCTTTACCCCTTGCCTTATAGGTCAGATCCTGTCCCAGCCCCAACCCTTATTCTAACCCCAACCCACACTAGGGACTGGAAGAAGGACACCAAAACCAACCCACTGATCTCCACTGCACAATTAGAGTAGTGGTCAGAGCATTGGACTCCCACCCGGGAATCTGGGGTTCAAGACCCGGTGGATGACTTTATGGGACTATACCCCAAACCTCCACACGTTCATCCTTTCACTCCAACCTTTTTATCCCTTACCTAAATTCCACAAGTAGAGTAGTGGTCAGAGCATTGGATCCCATGCGGGACATTCTCAAAGATTGATTGATTGATTTTTATTTTGGATAAAACTGAATACATACATCAACGATGCAAGTATTGCCCAGAGGATAGCACATTAAAGTATTAAAAATCACTTATTTCCAATGTGGTCCTTGGTCGCCATCTTGATTACCATCTATGCTGAGCGAAACTCCTTTAGTCTATATGTAACTAAACAAACGCTGTTGTTTACGTTTTGGAACTGATGTGTCCAGGCGACAAGACCTACAGTATCTTAATTTATCAGACATTATTTCATGTCATTTCAATTCACAGCTATTTCAGTGGCATGACTAGCTTCCATCCTACCAGTCCTGAACAGAAACAAGCCAGCCACGCAGATAAGCCAGGTTTCCAGTATCGTAGGTCCCGGGGATGCAATTCTTCCGGACCTGACAGGTGAATTCTGCTACTAGTTTACCGCTAGTAGTAACGTCAGCTAACGTTCTTGGATTGGGGAGACACTAAGCAACACAAACGAATTGTCTCAGAATGGGCTTGTATGGCTGATAGTCTAGTAACGGACTCGATCAACTTTCGCTTTCACATCACCAGGCATTCCTTGGTACTTTCACATAAGCCTTATTTCCACTGTCGTGCCGAACCGTTCTGAGCACGCAGGGTAACCGTTCCGACGGTGTTTCCACATGGGACCTGTTGGGCCCAGAACCGTTCACAGAACCGTTCCCATGGCGCGGTTGTCTAACCGTACTGAGTGAAGCAGAACCGTTCTTTAGTAGAAATGTGAAGAGACAAAACAAACTACCATGGCAACTGACAATAACAACATTCCGTGGAACGGAACAGACACTGTAACCGTTCCCACGGGTCCAGAGCGGCACGGTTTGAGCACGGTATCGGTTTGGCACAACAGTGGAAATAAGGCTATAGACTAGGGTGACCAAACGTCCTCTTTTACCCGGACATGTCCACTTTTCACGTCCTGTCTTGTTTGGGTAAGTGTGTGTGACGTAATCCCTGAGAGGCTGCTTTGTGGGCGGATCTCCAACACTTACAACGAGGAAGCAGACACCGAACGAGGAAGCAAACACCGGCGCAGCATTGCTGGCGAGACTGCGTTCTGAATCGCATACTTCTACTTCTTACTACCAGTACCTACTACAGCTGCCCTTAGAAAGTACGTACTTTGCAAGCAGTAGGCATCAAATTGGGACATACTACCTTGTCATAACATTGCGCCTTGAAATTTGCCCACATCCGTCGCTGTCCATAACGCGACATTCGTCTACAGCTGTCACGACTCGCACATGTGACACACATTTCCGCAGCGCACAGGATTGTGGGTCAGAATAGCCAGAAAAGCCTGCTGGCTTGCATACTGCAAAATACGACCGGATGTAGTAGGACATCCTGGTATTTTTGTCATACTGCATGTGGCATACTATGTATGGGGACATACTACATCCTGTTTTGGCATACTATATAGTAGGGTAGTATGAGACAGACAGCCCCAGCCTGCTGATGAGAGACTGGCAGGCGAGGGAGAGGAGTCACAGACAGCAGAGACCCAGTGGCGATTGCTCCTATAAGCCAGGGTAAGCCTGGCTTACCCATACAAATCCAAATAAAACTTGATTTGTGCGCCCTCTTTCAGTGGAAGAAGGCACGTAAATCAACTTTCAGACTGTTTTTGACTTAAATGCGTCTTGTATTCTACCATATCGCTTAATTTTCATCCGTGTTTAGCGTTTTGGTAGTGCTCCGTCGCCCCCTACAGTCCTCATTCAATCCACATTACGGTCCGTTGACAGCTGTCTTAGCTGTCTTAGCTCGTCATTCACTCAACATTGTAGGCCAGGTAAAAGGATTCTGGCTTATGGAAATCAAGACCAATGAAAAATCAACCAATCAATTTAGCCCACACATACAACTTATTAATTAATAATACTTATTTATTTGTCCAGTAAGACTTGAAAAGAGAGCTATTATTTTGTTACAAGTTGATTTTCTTATACAGAAGAGGCATTATTATTATTCTATCATTATTTTTATTCCAGAGATTTTACAGTTAGGCTATTTTTGTACAATTGAAACTTCAATCAAAGGGATATTATTTTAGGCATAATAAAGCACGTTGAAACCTCTGAGAAGCCTATCTGAATTTCTGTCTTTGAGAGATATTATTTTGTAATATAACTGAATTTTCTATCCATACATATAAACTTTAAATATATAAAAATTATAAGGCATCTTTGAGTAAACTGCGAGTATCATTTAAGTTGGCTATCTCGTGGCCGGCCCGAGTGTCCTCTTTTTTTGGAAATCAAAATATGGTCACCCTAACATAGACATATTCTACATCCACAATCTCTTGAAAATTAACCATTTCCAATTTGATTTCATTAATCAAATTTGTACCACTATAAACTAGAGGACTGATATTAACCTACCCAAATCAATCAAAAACTTAAAATGGCTTTAAATGTTTTTGGCTGTATAGTGCTACTTGCTAGCTAGCTTAGCTAGTGCTAGCCATTACCACCAATTCCTGTTGAGGTCAGTTGCTAATGTTAGCTAGCTAGCTTGTCCTATAGCCAGTCGGTTTCTTAGATGCCATTCTTTGCCAGGTTTGCAATGAACATTTTGAATGCATCCCTTTGTATCGTTCATGGTAGCTAACGTTCGTTTACCATATTAACTGTCACAGAAGCTGCAGGTCAACCCGTTATTTGCTAGTTAGCCAAGTTTGTTTTGCCAGCTCAGTTAGCTAGATAGAACAAGCCAGCCAACGTAAAACATATGCAGATATAGATAGCTAAGCTTATGATACTCTTGGCTCAAGCTTTAAAGAAACATTTTAGCCCATCAGGTCTGTTTATTTTGCATAATGCCTTTGTATCCTGCTGTTTTCTTACAGTCACTCAACTATACCTGATAGTTGAGGTTTCAATCTTACTCACACAGTAGGCCTACAGTATCAGACTGAAGAAGATGTTTTTAATAAAGTAGGCTGTATGTTGAAGTAGGCTACATGGGATTTTTTTTTACAGTGGTATTGAACTGAGTATCTAGAATCGTGGAATTTCACTGGTATTGTATTGACTACTAAATTGTTGGTATCATAATATCCCTACTAGTTACTGAGTAAATTTCCAGCTATCATTACATTTCTTCCCTGATTGGTTCCGAGTCTGCGGATTTGCGCTTTGCACATTTAAACGATGGAAAGGTACCTACCATGTTGAGTAAGCTTGCGAAACAAACTAATGCTAAAAAACAAACTAACTTGTTTCAGTTTATAAAATGAGTTTGTACTGAATATTCTGAACCATCCAACCAGAAACAGACAGCTGCTCAAAATGATTCTGATGTAGGAGGAACCCTAGACCGCCCACCTACAGTGTGTCCCCCTAGATATGTGGCCCGCAGCTACATTTCTCCAGGCCTCTCCACATAAGAAATCATGGCTACGCCCCTACTCTCTTGTCTGCGTGCCTGGCTCCTCTGATCACTGGGGCTATCATCATTATCCGACTTGGAGGAGCTTCTCTCTCTGGGAGAGAAGGGTTGCTCCTCTCCAGCCCAGCTATCGCGTCATCTAGGCAAGAAATGACTCGGATAAAAGAACTGAACTGTGAGTGGATCATTTGTAATCAATACTGCCATAATTAGGATCTACCACTTACATGTTTTAGTGTCCCAATAGGAACAGCACCTTTGCCATTTGCCAGACAAGATAAGGGTAATTTAGTTAAGAAGTTGACTTCTTCATCTTTAGGCGATGAGAGGGCGAGGAGCTGCAAGTGGAGAGAACAGAGTGAACCTTTATCTCGGGGCCCATTCAGAGGGTCTGTCTTTGATTGTGCTCAAATGACACCATGTGCATGCGATAATGCACTCTCCATCAGAAGACACCCAGATACAGAATCACTGAAATTACATGGTAAATGGACTGCACTAACAGTATATAGTGTTTTTATCCAAAGTGCTTTACAATGGCCTTTCATTCATCCATTCACACACACACATTCACACACACCAATGGCAAGGTGTAGCTGTCATTGTTTTTCATACTTTTCATAAGAGATTGTTTTTGTGCAATTATTTTGTTTTATTTTGTAAATTTGACTTTTGGTTTTTAATGAGGTAATGAGCACCTGCTGTTCTCATACTGGTCACGTGATTGAACCTTCTGAGTGTGGATATGTTTGCCTGTAACGTTAGTCGAAGATCAGTCTGAGAGGGTTTAAATATTCTACCTCTTCTAAAGTTCTGATAAAAAAAAGTTGTTTTTTTGGGTGTTTTGTTTGTTGTTTCTCATGTGAATGTGCTGTAGATATGTCAAAGTGTATTTTGTGAGGCTGGACCAGCGGCTAAGATGGTAAAATAGCTAGCTAACAGTTAAAGTGTCTTTTATTTCACATTTCAGTTTTTCATGGTGTTTGTGCATGATGATTGCCTGCCAGAAGAAGAAGGAATACAAATGTGTCATAGCCTACATCAGTCGAATCGTGGGCTGCTTGTCTTGTCAGAAGAAAACCCTTTGGGAGCCGTTATACAAGATGCTAGCCTGCTCATTGGGAGCAATTTTGGATCAGTGTCTTGCCCGAGGACACTTCAACACATGGACAGGGATTCGGGATTCAAACCGCCGACCCTACGATCATTGGACAACCCGCTCTACCACTGAGCCACAGCCATCCCATAATGGTGGTAAGGCTTTGCTCAAGTTTTACTATGCAATACACTACTAGCTTTTCGCATCAAACTCCTTGCCATTTAAAATATGTGCATTTTCACTACGGGTATAAACATTAGTACAAGATATTTAGTGTTGAATGAATCAACACTGTTGTGATTTTGGGAGAATCACTTTGTAACAGTCCGCTGCTGGATAGCTGTACAATATAAATACTGTAAATGAATGCATCAGTGGACTCAATTTCAGTTCTTTGTGCTGTACAGTGGAAGAGCACTGCACTCAGCATGGGCCATCATTAGCTCCGCCTCAGGTTTGTTTTTGTTATTAGCCCAATGGGAGCAGATTAAGAAGCAGAGAAGTGCTGATCCATTATCCATCTTGGACTGTCCCACCTCAAAACCATCACAGACCCACTCCTGGACCCCCTGCAGTTCGCTTACAGTCTGTGGACGATGCAGTAAACAAGGTCCTCCACTTCATCATTCAGCACCTGGGCCCTATGAAAGCTCGTCCAACAAATCCAGGATAACTTTTCGCTATAGCTCGCTTGAGTAAACCAAACAACCACAATCATGGATAAACGGTACCATGACGGTGGCTGTCAACTCGTTAAGTCTACTCAGCTGGTCCAATCTAGCTCAAGTAAATCATTGATTCCACAAATTGCACAGTATTTTGGCATTGTCAGTGTTTTTCTTCAATAGCAAAGCTTGATACAGGGTCTGACAAATGTTCTGAGTGACAAATGTTCGCTTGAGAGATAATGATGGCTACGGCTGTTTTGCTGCCGTATTCCGACTCTGTCTTTCAAAATAACAGCGTCTGTAACCACCACATTCAGTTTATTGAACTTATTACTAAAAGTAATGTTTTTTTTCTGGTTTGAAGTTCATTGTAAACAAGACACATACTACATGGCTACAAAATCATAGACTTGAATTCTCCTTTAAAGGAGAAGGCTCTTTTTTTGACAACCTGGACCTTATTTACGGCATATTATAAGACGTTTGACTCAACAAGATAACTGTCTGTAGGCTACACTCGTGGCTCACATTCTCTACGCTATGATCGGCTTCCGTCATATTCTAAGTCATCTTCTATATCCTCAAAATCTGATAAATATTCAGCCATATTGCACACAATATTCCAGGCACCAACAAGCCGATCGTAGTGTAGAGAATGTAAGCCGCGAGTGTAGCCTACAGACAGAGAATAGCCAGTCTGCGCACTGTGTGCATGCATGCTGGAGCAAGTGGGGAAGCTTTATTCCGTTTCTAAAGACGTTTCTAAAGATCATTTTACAGAGGCATGTGAAAACCACAACAATCCCTCGCTCTCTGGAAGCACAACTAGCGATTCATAAAAATAGATTGATGAAAACAACCGTTTCGCTGCAGAAAATAATTTTTTTAGAAGCTGCATTCTCGGTGATAAACCAGGCTTGAACCTGACGTTATCACACTAACCCCACAATCCTGTTTTGTAGCACAGGGCCCTGGACTCCGGGAGGATGGCCGCATTTAACACCACCCTCCCGGCTCTGCTAGAGGACAAGCTCTCCCAGGTGCACGTGCCTGACTCCACCTGCAGGTGGATCACCCACTTCCTCTCTGATAGGAAGCAGCATGTTAAGCTGGGGAAATACATCTCTGACTCCAGGACCATCAGCACTGGTGGCCCTCAAGGCTGTGATCCTCACTGGGCTCATCTCTGATGGGGATGAGTCCGCCTACAGGTGGGAGATTGACAATTCAGGATTCCCTGGTGCAGTCAAAACAACCTGGAGCTCTAAAGACCTTGGAGATGGTTATGAACTTCAGAAAGAACAGCAGAGGATGTGCAGAGGATGTACGTCCTGACGGAGCTGAAGAAGTTCAACCTGCCAAAGCCAACGATGGTACTGTACACTTCTACACCGCCGTCATATCCATCCTCACCTCCTCCATCACCATCTGGTATGGTGCTGCCACAGCCAGGCAGACTGTGAGCTGACAAGAGCAGACGGCAGCGTATCATCTGCTCTGCTGAGAGTATGATTTGGCTGCAACCTACAGTACCATCCGTCCAGGACCTGCACAC
Source organism: Borostomias antarcticus (assembly GCF_949987555.1). Lineage (NCBI taxonomy): Eukaryota > Metazoa > Chordata > Actinopteri > Stomiiformes > Stomiidae > Borostomias > Borostomias antarcticus. Next base: position 12,754,934 of record NC_140246.1, read on the forward strand.
TTCCAGGTCCCTGAAGCGGGCAGGAAAGATTATGACCGACCCCTCCCACCCTGGTCACAAACTCTTTGAACCACTCCCCTCTGGCAGGGGGCTGCGGTCCAACCGGACCAAAACCTCAAGGCACAAAAACAGTTTATTTCCAACTGCAACTGGCCTCATCAACAAGGCCCCCCACTGACACTGTCTAGTTTGTACACTTTTGTACATTGTATTGTATGTTAAGTAAGTAAGTAACCTTTTATTGTCCCGAAGGAAATTTGTCTTGGGCTATATCCCGTACTGCAAGCCGACACATACAGTATACAGAAACATACAATGCATAAGAAAGGACAGCATAATTGACATCATCATCATCAAGTGCATCCATCAACCTAGTGAACTATTAATTTTCCCTCATTCAAGAGATTGATGGACAAGGGGACAAAGGATTTCCTGAATCTATTCAGGGTTCGATTACCCATAGGGACCCTGTATCTTTTTCCTGAGCGCAGCAGCTCGTACTCACCATGCAGAACATGGTTCTGCTTGACATGTTGTATTGTACCATTTTGTTGCTGTATTTTGCACTGTCCTGTCGTGTTCTTCCATACTGTATGTTTATTGTCATGCACCAATAGACCAAGGCAAAGTCCTTGTAGGCGTAGCCTACAGTACTTGGCAAAATAAAATCTGATTCTGATTCTACTGCTCTTACTAGGGTCAGCTACAGTACCAGTGATGAGACAGGCTAGCAGTGCTAGCTCACATGAAAGGATGCTCACATGAAAGGATGCGTGTCCATGTCAGTGACCTGTGCATTGCTGTAGAGATGTCTCCAAAGGAACTTTAACTTTAAAAGGAACTTTAACTTTAAAAATATACTCAAGATGACAGGTCATTAGTCATTTAAATAATGTTTCAAATACAGACTGTAGGTCTATATGACTGTCACAGGCAGCATCTTCCTGGTTATCCCACCAAACCCAATAGAATCCTGCAAAAAAAAAATCATAATTATCATTTTATGACCAGCGCTAAAAGTCACCATTCTGTCAGTATAGCTACAATCAGAAGACATCTCTTGACATGCTCATCCACAAGCAGAAGTAATGTACTTAACAAAATAACCTGAGGGAGCACGACAAATGTATGAGAAATCATTTAAAACCTGGCAGTCCCAGACCAGAGAGCTATCCCTGGCCTGCGTTGGTCCCAGTGGAACAGGCCTTGAGTACTCAGGCTCAGAGTTGTATGTTAAATGGGTTGTTGTGAACTTGGATCAGGTCTACATCAAAGGCCCCCCACCCTGCCAAACAAAAGACCACATCTCGCACTGTTTGCATTTTAAACAGCATCGGGCAGGCAAGCCAGGCTGCTAGCTGCTTCGAAAACTAACGAGGAAAGAATTAATTCAGATGGGATTTTTAATTCTGCCAAACCACGATTAATCCCATCAGTAAACAAAGCAGAGGTCATCTTGTTTTGGAGAACTCCAATTAGAGAGTAATCAGTGCTAATCAGACAAGCTGCTCACTAGCATCTTGGTGCCTTTCAATGCTGAGGGCTCTCTGGCGTATAGCCTGCCCTCCAAACACCCTGTGACCATGCCAGGCCCTGTGAACCTGGATTCTGTGATTAGGAAAGAGAAGAAAGACCTAATTAGCAAAACTATTCATTTGCCATTGTGTGTGTGTGTGTGCGTGTGTGCGCGCGTGCGTGTAATGATGTTAATGTACTGCATGTTTTTCACTCTGAGATTTTTTTAAATCAAAACTGCGTTACAAATAAAATGTATTATTATTATTATTATTATTATTATTATCATTTTATGTTTGAGTGTGTACTGTGTACAAGGGAGTAGAAGTGAGTGTGTGTGCTCAACAGCTTTACATTACAGTACTTACGACCGTAGAGCGTTAGATCCAGCCCCAGCCCATTCCTGCGTCCCTGCACATTCAACCGCAGCCGGCGCACCAAAGGAATGCAGGGAATGCGTGGTGGACGCGTACTCATAGATAAAAGCATACCGTGGGGTCATGGGTGTTGCAGGTCAACATGTTGGCACTTCTGAAATACCCTAGAATAATGTGTTTCTCAACAGGGGTTTTCACTTTACAAAAGCAACGTGTTAGCTTCTCGTCACATGGAAATCCTTTCCCAATTTGCATGATTTGGATACAGAAAGTACAAAGTGTTATGGGTCAGGGTTAGGGTAAGGGCTAATTGAAGGAAAAACATTAAGGGTTGCACTTGGCTGGTTTTCTACTTAATTGGAACTCATGGATGACAAGCCAAGCACTTTAACACCCTCTACCATCCGCAGCCGACAACTCTGCACAGTTTTGTTCCACACAAAGCATCCACATTAACAGGTTAAAGCATTATGAAACGAGAAGCAGTGGGATGGCACGGATATTGTCACGACTAGCGGGAGTGGTTAGGCACAACGCGCAGCGGAGTGCCGTTACACCCCGCTAGCTGTGACGATATCGTTCCATCCCACGGCTTCGAGTTCCATAATGCTTTTATACAACGGTTGCCACATTTATCCGTCAATATTTCAAAAAGAAAGACAATACGAACTTTAAATAAATGTATTTTTAATGGAACTATTTGTTAATCATTTGTGGATACTTCAGCTGAAAAAGGGAACATTGCCAGGCAACAACAATGCTACAGCACATATTTGTAAACATTGATGTGGACACTGCCAGATAATAATAAGAGGTGGATTGATATTAAAAGATGTGCAAACATTCCATTTTAGTGTGGGGCCATCGTGGTTATCGCCACGGCTGGAATGCAAACTGACCAATAGAGACAATGGACCGGATCTATACCGTTGTATAATAAAGCATTATGGAACGAGAAGCAGTGGGATGTCACGGATATCGCCACGGCTAGCGGGAGTGGTTAGGCACGACGTGCAGCAGAGTGCCGTTACACCCCGCTAGCTATGGCCATATCCGTGACATCCCACGGTTTCGAGTTCCATAATGCTTTCATACAACGGTTGCCACATTTATCCGGCAATATTAAAAAAAATATATATATATATATAAAATACAATACGAACATTAAATAAATGTATTTTTAATGGAACTATTTGTTAATAATTTGTGGATACTTCCGCTGAAAAGGGAACATTGCCAGGCAACGACAATGCTACAGCAGATCTTTGTAAACATTGATGTGGACACTGCCACGGCTACTAATAAGAGGTGGATTGATATTAAAAGATGTGCGAACATTCCATTTAAGTGTGGGGCCATCGTGGTTATCACCACGGCTGGAATGCAAACTGACCAATAGAGACAATGGACCGGATCTATACCGTTGTATAATACACATTACACCACAGCACCCGGGGGCGGCTGTGGCTCAGGAGGCAGAGCGGGTCATCCAATGACAACAGGGTCGGTGGTTTGAATCCCGGCTCCTCCTGTCCACGTGTTGAAGTGGGCAAGACACCGAACCCCAAATTGCTCCCGATGAGCAGGATACTGTAGCACCTTGCATGGCAGCTGCCACCCTTGATGTGTGAATATGTGTGTGAATTGGCGAATGAGAGGCCATTGTGAAGAGCTTTGGATAAAAGTGCTATAAGTGCAGTCCATTTACCAAATACCAGACTACTATTTTAACTAGAGGGGCTAGAGGGGCTGCTCTCCCCCTTCCACGCCCCCACCCCCCCTACCCTACCTTTCCTCCCACCTCCCACCACCACCTCTCATGTGCTGTGCTCTCCTACTGGCTTTTTTGAATTGGTTACTGTAGCACCACCTGTAGTTTCCTCTTTCTGCTTGACATCTTTCCTCTCCAATTTCCAAAACGAATGCATCGCTTCAACTATCCACACGAATGAGAAATATAACGTTATGGTGCATTCTATTTGTCTCAGGAGGTGCGAGTGGAAACTGGCAATGGTCACTCCCGATGTGAGCGTTCCAGTTGCAGCAGCTGATCTCAGCTAACTAGTAGCTCTAGCCTTAGTTAGCAAACAAGTTGATAACGCACTAAGTGGTATTGTGCGCACAAAACACCATAATCAGCAATACCTTTAGCAGCTTGTTTGTCGCTCTCTACACTGCAGCCAGTAGTCTCGTCAGGCGCAAGGCAACATTTAAATATTGCTGATTTAAATAATAACACTGCTGCAGCATCATCTTCCATCCACCGGACAGAAAAATTACAGACAGACAGACAGACAGACAGACAGACAGGGGCGAAAACATTACCTTCCGCCCATAACAAACCATAGAAACCCCTATATCCCTGCTGGCTATGGCACATCTAAGGGAATAGCTGGAGCACTGATCAACTGGCCTCACCCCGGCTTGGGATGTGACTGGAGTAGTTGTATCTGACTACACAACTCTAGAAATGCCTTATAGTTGTCCTCCACCCGATGAAAGCCAGAGGGGATATTACAGTAGACTGACCCCTGTATGTTAGTGTGTAGGTGCATTCGTTCATCTGTCACACATGTATCGGAGCCCACCATCTGGAGGTGTTCGCCACAAGTACATTTTGTATACAAAAAACGATGCTAGATTCTACTCAAGAGCCAGTCTACTTTCTCATCATCATTAGAATGCTTAGTAGCTCTTTTGGAGCTTTTTCTAAATGTTAGGATTCTCATAGTATCGGGGTTACAATTATCATTAGTCATAGTCTTAATCACAACAGATCAGATAACTATCATTTAGGTAGTTTGATCATGTTGGATAGATCAGACATAGAGTATGGCGAGGTCATGTGTCCAACCGTGACAAAGTTAGTCATACCGTTTGGTGGCAAGTCTGTGGGATTTGGTGGTAGAATGCACTTGTGCGCTCTCTACATCCTGGATCATTGATAGGATATGTGTCATAATGAGGATTTATGAATAGCATTGAAGTTCTGACGCCCAGCTCTGCGTATAATATGCAGCTCTGGGAGTTCCGCGTTCATTGGCTGAAAATTTGCTATGAACATTGCACTATAGACACAACAAATGTCTCAGATCAACAAACAGGGAAAATGAATGAAACCCGATGGTCAGAAGCTGGTATCATACTACACTGAATCCTTTGAAAGGTCAGGAGAGGGGGCGCAAGCCAAACTGACTGGTGCACATTGCATATCTTTGATTGAGGAGAGTCCCCATATGCAAAGAAAATATATTTCCCTATATATTAACTGTCAATATATTATAGTATGTAAAATATATGGAGGAAGTATACAGAATAATACAGTATATGATACATACATAATATATTGAATAATACATAGAGAATTACAGCTTTCATATATTGCTGTATAAAAATATAACCACTTGTTTCCTATGTATGGAAATGTATTGTTTGATATATTAAATTATATTCCAATATATCGCAATATATTGCTGTTTTATAAGGGTCATTTGTGTTGTTTTCTGGATTTCCAGAATTGAAAGAAAAGGCTTAGCTTAGAAATGCTTAGAAAATTTAGCTCTGGGAGTTAAATACTATGCACATGAAATGATTAAGACATGAAATATATTCATGAAGAAAATATCATGTTTCTACTCACATTACTACAGAGGAACACACATCATGGGTGAGGGACAACATACTGTGGCCTCTGGCTTGTCTTTCAATTGAGCAGACATTTCCTTGCTAGCTAGCCTACGCTTAAATGTGGAAGTAAGTAAGTAAGTAAGCTTTATTTATATAGCGCTCTTCACAGCATGGATGCACAGAGTGCTTTACAGTAATAAATTAAAATGGCAATACAACACAAGACAAAATTAAAACGACACAGAACAGAAAAAACAACAACATTGCGAGCAACAAGGCGTTATAGATGGCCGAAGGCCTGCCTGAACATGTGTGTCTTAAGAAGTTTTTTGAACATGAGTTCAGTGGATGGCTCTCTCAGGGCCTTGGGAAGAGCATTTCAGAGTCTTGGCGCCACCGCCTCAAATGCTCTGTCACCCTGGGTTTTTAGTCTGGTCCGGGGCACCACCAGGAGACCCTGGTCGGATGATCTCAGAGACCGACTCAGAGAGTGAGAGTGTAAAAGTTCTGAGATGTAGGCCGGGGTCCGTCCGTGAAGAGCTCGGTGGGTAAACACCTTTGAACTCGATCCGGAGGTGAACTGGGAGCCAAAGACTGTGCAGGTCTTACCAACGGTTGTTTGGCCCGGGTCAGCAGATGGCAGACTGCTACAGGGGAAACCAATCTTAACTGCTGGCTTGGTTCAAAAGCCCAAATCTCTATCACACACCACATTAACAAGCAATAAAGGGCAACATACTAGCTAGCAAGGGCTCACAAAGTTGAATTAGCTCAAATAAATGGTACTTCACAATGGTATTTAGTTGTTAAGCCATTAAAGCATCACTTGGATTATAACAAATGCTATTGCTATGCAGATCTCTCAGTTGTGCTATATTTGTGGGCGAGACTTCTCTTCAGAATCTATTGGCCACAAGGAAGTGTAAAGACACCCACACATGAACAACACACATACATGCACACAGCAGGCAGCAGCCATGTGATACTACAGGGAGCCCTATAATCAAGTAAGTTGCAGAATACACATCAACACTGGGTCTTGATGTGTCGCATGGCATGTCAAACGTTCTGGTGATCTACGGCTCAGACCATTATCTATCATCAGTCTTCAGTCAGTTATGGTGCTGAAAAGTGTGTGTGTGTGTGTGTGTGTGTGTGTGTGTGTGTGTGTGTGTGTGTGTGTGTGTGTGTGTGTGTGTGTGTGTGTGTGTGTGTGTGTGTGCGTGGTTGTGTGTGTGTTTGGTTTATGGCTAACCATTACTTGTGAAGGCAGCTCACAAGAGGTGATTTGTGAGTTTAATTCCTGGCTGCTCTGATTGCCCCGCTCCCTCCCACGCATACTGTAATGACTCTTGAAGTAACAATGTCAGCCCAGTTATTAGCCCCATCTCTGACAGCCATACCTCAAGGTTGTCTTTTTATCAGTCCCAGGCGACAGCACTGTGGGGGTTTAACAGCTGGTCAATATGCCCACGCTTTTAACACTCTAACATATTGTCATTTTAATAGTTTTCCTTAAGCCGTCTATCGTCGCAGTAAATTACAGGTTTTGTGGCCATTAAAGTCAGGTCTGCTAATCAATGTTCATCGACTGTCATCGACCTGGTCTAAATGTTCGTTAGAGAGGTGTTGCTTGATCATTTGTCTTCCTCGTTAGGAGGTAATTACCTGAGCCAGTATTGGTCCAAACTGACAATATGGCCGCCAGATAACATGCTTAACGTTCATCACTGTTACGAGGCTCTCTTTGTTCTTCTGGACGCTTTTCATATTCCACCTTTAGACGGCTTCTCCTTGGGGGTGTTTTCCATTGTGTTACAGTTGCTTTCAAGTGGAGGATCATCCAAGAAACAATACAACTTTGCTGACCCCTTCATCCTTCTTTCTTTTCTGTGATGCTTGCAGAATATGTTGCCCTGTAAGGTTTGGCTCTTTTATTCTTCTTTTTTGGTGTGTTGGCTGCTTTGAAAAGAGCTGCGGAGCCATTGCCCAAAATGCCTAAAAGATTGATTAAAAGGAATGCAACCTCCTCTTGGCCAATACTCTTTCCAATTAGTGGCTAGAAGCTATTTGGAGCAACATTGCGGTGGAATTTGAATACAGTCCACAGGGAAAGTCTCACACACAGAGGGAACAAAGGATTCCACATATTATACTCCTTAATTAAAACATGATTTACACTTAGTCCCCTCTATCAAGTAGGCTTTGATGGTGCTTTCGTCAGTTAACAGTGAATCCTGGGGAAGATTCCACAGCACTCATTAAAGCCAGGTTATTCTCAAGTGTTCTGGCGTGGGAGAAGGTACTGCAGATCAGAGCAAGGTCATACGAAGTTACATACCAAGGGTGATGAAGATCATGTTTGTGGCCCAGTCACCTTACCTGGAGGTACTGTCACACTCATGAATGAATGGATTAATCCTTTATTGATCCCTGGGGGGAGGGGTATTGATTTAAGTATCATGCAGACGTATGTGTTTAAACCTCGTCTTGTCCCAGCTGTCATTTACTCCTCCAGGTGTTCCTCCATAAAGCTCATGGGTTGTTAGCAGCTTCAGCCTGCCGACGCTCACTGCAGTCTATTTGAGCCTCGCTGGTGAAACAACAACACAGCATTTAATCACTTCAGAAGACACACACACACACACACACACACACACACACAAACACCAGTGGTGGTCTCTGTGTTTTGAATGCCTGTTCTGATGAGGTTCATACACCCCTGATGAGGTTCATACAGCCCTCCACTCCCACACTGAGGATTCTGGGTAAGGAGCTGGACTAGGGCATGGTGATGTAATGGAACCCTGGGAAATGGCTCCATTGCTGTACATCACAGGGGAAGCCTCACTGGCGGTGCATTCTCGAACATTTTGGTGGTGGCGAGCCATAAATCTCTAGCAGTCTTCATATTCGTAATGGAGGGGGTGGAAATTAATTTCCCGTTTGCCAGCTTTTGTACACTTTCCTGGTGACATTAATAGCCCTTCTTCGGTTGCAGACAGTGGAAAGTAGGAACATATTTACAAGCTGTTTGATATTCAACCACAGAGTCAATAATTGCTAATTCCACTTTTGGCCTGGGGAAAACATTGGCCGATGATTCAGCCTGACAACCTAACAGCAGAGTAAAATCGGAATGAGCTGAATGGGAACTTATAGTGGTCCTTCTAACATTAGTCACCTCGCACCAGACGATTTATCATCAAGTATTCTCATCCTGGCCTATGAAGACTTCCTGGAGAAGACGACCTTCGATGCGCTGAAGTGGCGTAGGAGGAGATTGAAATGGAAATCGTCAGGATGAAAAGGATCAATTTTTAAATCCACCATTTGACGGGGATAGGGTGGGGGGGTGATAGCAGGAGAGGTGCCTGTCATTGTCTGGGGTAATCTCATTCATGGTAGGAAAACAAAGAAGAGATTTGTGTGCTCACCGGGCGCATCGTAAGGCATCAGCGGCAAGATTGACAGTTTATTTAAGAGGCCATTAACTTTACATACACTGCTGTGAAATGAAATATAGAGCAGGTTACAGCTAAGGCCCCGGGCCCTCATTCCCAGCATGCACCTCTCTGTGACTAGCAGTTCATACTGGGGGACACAGAAATGCTCCTCTACTGCAACATAATCACTTTATTGGCTAAATCACTACTAGGATGAAGTCCTAGGGTCGCAACCTGAGGTTTCACAGTGTTCTGCTTTGAGGCCAGCATTCCGCTGCTGACAGTTTGATTGCGTTTGAGTGCTTGATACACGCAAGCACCTTTCAAAGTCTGAGCAAAAATGCAGGATTAGACACAATATCTCCACATTATTTGTTGATACTTTTGCTCTCTGCCTGTTATAAGACTACAGTATATAATACGCGCATGGGCATACTGTTTGCACCTATAGCATGACCTAGAGGGCTGATTGGTACTCTCCTGTCCAATTAGGGAGAGCATAGTTTGTTTGTTTGTTTGTTTGTTTGTTTGAGAGAGAGAACATATTATTATTAAGCCTTGCCAACCAGAATGGCATCTTGTTTCTGTAGCGAGATGCAGATCAATATACAGCCTGTGGTCGAACTCATTGCTGAGTGCCAAGCAGAAAGGGGTCAAGGCCATTGACTTGGTCAGAGTGAGAATAGGCCTACTGCTGTAACTAGATTCATATACAAACTGTAAAGCTATACGGTCATGAATGCACATGTGCTGCTAGCATAGATTAAATGGAATATAACCACAACACAACACTGTGCTGTGCATAAATGTACAGTCCATACATTTCTGGTTTGTCTCATTACCTGTGTTACGCCAACATCCTTGTTCGACAGGAGCGCCCTGATTGGATCGATGAGTTCCCACCGCCGTAAATGTTGCTTAAGTGGCATTCGGCCAATCAGGGCTTAGAGAACAGCTGAGTCAGTGCCTTGGGCGCACAGCCATCTTGTTGGCTAGGGCTGAGCTGATTTAAACCTCTGCTGAACCAGGGCTCAACTTTCATTAGACGCTGTCATTATTCCTCTCTCCGCTGTCTGACAGATGGCATTGTGGGATATCGGATTTCATGGCAGGTCATCTTTCATATCCCATTTCTTTTCCCATTTGATGAGAAGTTCTTGGTCCAGTCAAATTCATTCAGCATTTTGAATATTGATCGTATCTCCTCTCTCTCTCTCTCTCTCTCTCTCTCTCACTCACTCTCAGCACATTGAGGTATTTTAATGTAATACTCTTCCCTTCTTGGCACTCAGTCTGACACACTGATGCTTGTCTTTCAGATAAGTAAGAGCAGGATGAAATACATGAATAAACATGAGGGCAGTTATACAACTTTTTTTAATCCACCTTCCAGGAGTTCACAGTTAGTAGTATGTGAGCTGTGCCAGTTAAAAACTGACATTTCCATTGTTCATGGCTACTGTAAGTCACAATCATCAATTTGCACTGTAAAACAGGATGCCCTGTTAACTTAGAAACACACTATACTGTACATTCATCTGACTTTTTTTTTGTGCTCTGTTGACATTAGCTCTTTTGAGTTATTGCCCCTTTTTGTTCTTAAATGCCTTTCAAATTAGTTTACTGAAGTTAGTTATCTAAAATAAAAATTAAAACAACAAACTCTTTTAAAGTAAAGTTATGCAACACATCTTACAGACAAACAATGTGAACTAAAGCGGAGGTGCTGAAAGTCTCATTTCCGCGAGCACTTGGGGAGATCGCCACGGGTCGAGCTCGACTTGAGTTAGCAGCCGGTCTCAGTTCTCCCATCATCCCCTCCAGAGGGACCATCTCTCTGTGCAGCCAGGTTGACCTGACTCTAAGGTAATGAAAGGGTTGTGGTCTCAGGCCCTGGATGTCTGTCTGTCCAAAGCGGACACCAGAACACCAGGATACCAGATCCTCTCTAATGAATGCTGGGAGGATAAATACAGTAGACCTGCGAGTTGAAGAAGTGTTTATCAGGTCGCAGTGGTAAGATCAGGAGATATAAAATCTGGGCAGAAACAAGCCTTTTGTCATATTTCGGGGGGTGGGGGGGGGGGGGTTCTGATTCGAAAATCCAGTCAGAGAGGTTGTGAAGCACGAAGGAACAGATTTGCACCGCGTGGCTGTCTTGGCGAGATATTGCAATTTGAACAGTGCTGAAGCATGAGATTATGAGAATCTTTTGCTGGACCTCTTAATTTCAGAACTACAGTAAGAGGGGCTTCAACAAGACAGGCTGCCAAACGTTAGCGGACTGGCGCATAGGGGGGCCGGGTGCACAAAGATAGGAGTTAGTGTTGGAGCTCGGGACAGGCTAACTGTGCATGGAAGAGGACGGGCTCCGTGTCGCCTGGCCACGCCGGCCGGCCGGTACCCTGAGGGTTCTGACGGTCAGCGGAGCACGGGAGAGGGAGGGACAGAGAGAGAGAGAACAAGGAACACCTGGAGGGTTGGAGAGGAAAGGAGGGGAAGGCACTGCGACCCGCCTGCCAGGAGTGCCCTTCCCCAACTCCCAGCCCGGGAGTGAGCCGTCAGAGTGTGCAGGCGATGTCGAGTGGCCGGGGTCTCGTTGGCTGGCAGGAAAACCGCGTCATTGTTCCACACGCAGGAGAGGAGAGGCCAGCCAATGAGAAGTTGGCATTAGAGATCCTTGGGAGAGTCAAAAAGAGGACATGTGTGTGTGTGTGTGTGTGTGTGTGTACTGTATGTGTGTGTGTGTGTGTGTGTGTGTGTATGCGTGTGTTTGTGTGTGTGCGTGTGTGTGTGTGTGTATGCGTGTGTTTGTGTGTGTGCGTGTGCATGTACGTGTGTGTGCATGTGTGTGTAGTGTATATGTATGCATGTGTGTGTGTGTGTGTGTGTATGCGTTTGTTTGTGTGTGTGTGCGTGTGCATGTACGTGTGTGTGTAGTGTATATGTATACATGCGTGTGTGTGTGTGTGTGTGTGTGTGTGTGTGTGTGGTGGTGGTGGAGAGCGCTGTCAGGGTGTCAGGCAGGCAGCCCAGGGAAGGATGTCACGCCTGGCCGCACCCGGAGATTAGACAGCTGACGAGGCGGCGCCCCGGCTCTCAGACCGCGCACTGTTTATGGGGAAACACAAGAGGGAGAGAATGCCGACAAGCTGGCCTGAGGACGGGTACTCTCTCTCTCTCTCACTCTCTCTCTCTCAATCCATCCCAGAGAACTAAATACATTTGCATGAAATCTGATCTGGGTTTCTGGTGCTCTCAGTACTTCTGTTGAGTCAAGGCGTTTCATGCTCAGTGAGCTCTCTGATGAAAAAGACCATGCTTGGCAATGCATTATTTTGATTTGGTGTGGTTTGATTTTTTCTTTTTTCTTTGCATAAATGTGTTATACGTCGTATCCCTAAGCTTGACTGATTGCCGACTTTCTTAATGGATTGTTATTCATTCTTTCAGCCTTCAGGCAAACCAAAACTTCATCAACAGTGTTACTTCACTTACTAACAGTGTCAAGGTTTGATATTGCATTAATTGTGTATCTGGATAGGCAGTATTGCAGTTAGCCTGAAAAACATCCAATAATCCTTTTAATTTACCTCCCAACTGTTCTGTTAGAACTCCTGGCCATTTAATTTATTTCCAAAGCTTGAGTGCATCCACTCTTGTCACTCTCGAATCAAACATGACAAAAGCTGACGAGAGCTGGAAGAATAGCAGCTCTTACACTTCGCGGTTCTGAGCATGCTGGGTAATAATCAAGGGATCTTTCATCTCCAAAAGAACGCCACATAAACTGGAATACAATTATTTATTTATTTGTATATATCTTACGTGAGAAATATTTTATTGTGGACTTTTTCCCATGAATGTTTTAATGTGTGGTTCTGCTCATCTTATTGCATAACTGAATATCAATAGGGGCCAGGGCAAAACGTCACAGAGCTGTTTTGATTTTAAAACTGGCTTCTCCACTGAAGAGACTTTCAAAATGGCCGCCAGGCTTCGGATAATTCGATGGTGGTAAATCATTTGTGATAGAGGCGATGTGTGCAGTTAGAAAGTCATTGTCAGTGGTGTGACTGCAGCCGGAGCTGCCCTAAATCACTGGCTCTCCCATGGACGCTTGGCTTTGTTAGGATGCCAGGTTGTGAACTGGAAACAGCAGTGTTTCCTCCATTAGTAACGAGGCAAGGAAGGTCTCTGACTGGCAGGTTTGATGGATTATTGTGCTTGTCTGTCAGCAGAAAGGCTGTTTTTGTCTTCTGCCATAAAGACAGGGCATTAGATAAAAGAAGATAAAACCTATACAGCTCGTTCATATCTTCACATAGGTCAGGAGGTGAAGGGGATGTTTCTGACAGTAATGAGAAAATCATCCAATAAGAATGTTATTGCTGCCTTAATTGCTACTCTGTAATTGGACAGTCAGGTCATTGGGTCAGTAATCTGATTGGACCAAGGAGGAAGGAGCATGACAAAGGATTGGTGTGTTGTAGGCAGAGCTGTTCAGTTGTGTTGAGGCGTGAGGAATAATAATCAAACTGGAATAGTCTGTGGCCAGGAACAAACTAGTGACACACACATACACACACCCGCGCACACACACACTCCCGCACACACACACGCACGCCCGCGCACACACACACAAAAATACACACATGCACGCATGCACACACATACGCACGCACACACACAAACACACACACACACACAGCCCTTTGATTGTCCTTTACCCGGTTTGAATCACTATCCAGGTTTGATAAAACTTTCTGGTAACATCATACTTATAATGGTTTATAATCTGCTTATAGCACATTATAACTATAGTTATAAGCACTCATAAATAATCATTATACCTAACACATTTTAAAGACATGTTGTAATGACTTATATGAGTAAGTATCATAATACATCATAACTGTTTTTTGTTTCTCACATTATAGTGTATTATAATTATCATAGTTGTAATAGATTATAATAATTTCATAAATGCATTATAATCACTGTTATAATGCTTTATAATGTCATTATAAGCTACTCTAAGTGATTATTTCATGCTTTAAGTAAAGTAATGAAATTACTGTGGTATACTATTAGGCAGATATAATACTTTTCAAACTGGTTATATAAGTCACTATAAGTGGTCACTGTATGCTTTAAGTAAAGTTGTGTGAGGACAACCGGCAAAATGTTGAAAATGTTTTAATTTATTAAACAGGTTAAAAGGCATAAGTCAATAGAGAGAGAGAGAGAGAGAGAGAGAGAGAGGGGTAGAAGGGTCAGTAACACTCATGTATGTTATACTTTCTGATGTCATGAATCAAGCGGCCAAGAACTCCATATCTGTGGTTTCTTCCTAACCCATACTCCCATTCGATCACTCTTTTAGCAGTTTGGTTGTGCAATTCCCTCTGTGGTGCCAGACATCAGCTTTGAAGGTCTGCCATGCCCTCTCTAGGTTCTGAGTGTGGGCTCCGGTGGCAGGATCCACAAAGTTCCTTCGGTGGCACACTGTGTGGTGGACATACCCTTCCTGTGTCCTGAGACCTGCGATATGCTCGCCATTCATCCGACACAATGCTTGTGCCCCTTCGAACGTGTCGCTGTATGGTAGGCCAAAGATCATTCCTTGAACAGCTTCTCACAATCTTAAGGACTGGCCTTCTGGTTGTCTCTCCAACCTCCAACATCCCCAGCACCCACTTCACTTCCTATTTCGTGACCAGTCATCATCAGTTCCGTGGTGGGTCCTCTATGGTGCTTCCTGCAAATCCTGCCAAGGAAACGTCTGTCAGTTACTGTCGTTTCATATGAGCTACTGTTATACACAGCAACGGCTCTATAGAAAAAAGAGGCAGCCTTATTTGACGGCCTGTTCTTAAAGAAGCTCAATCATGGGCATAGAAGAACTGGGAACCATGGTGCAGTTGGACTAAAACGGGCATTAAAAAAATATTTAAAACTCGGATGTTAAATACACTTTTAAAATGTGTTTATTCCTACTGTAGGCTTGCAGCCAGAATAATATCCCAAAGAAAACCCAATCCAATTGTGAAATTATTGGAAGCACGTGGGTCTCCATTAATAGAATCAGGTGCTCTTTGTGAATCGTTGGATCAAATAATTTAGTAATAGTGTGCAGGCCTATGGAATACTTGCAGCCAAGTTAAAGAATGTGAAAGGCACACTGTTTTGTTGACACAAATTAAAATACTTGATCCATGGCTAAGGCAGACCTAAGGACAGGACATGTGTTTTGGCTCAAAATAACCTTCCTTAGGTTGTTGAGCTTTTTATTGTTTTTTTCAGCGCAACAGTGCGCCCGCTCTTTTGACATTCTAAAGTTGCCTGCAACTTAAACATTTTTATTACGCTACTAGAAGAAGATGGAGCATGTAAGCCTAAGAGCAGAATAAACCAGACCAATAATGATATGAAATGTTACATTTGCTGTGGGGGACATGGCACTGCAGAGGGCTAGGCCAATTAGGCCTACACATTTGTCAGACCCGTCTCCCCCTTAGTACGTGTGAATGGACACGCTTCTACAAATCACCAATACGTGTACATTTACACGTATCTTACAGATGCCTCTAGGGGGCGCACTGTGTCGGGCGTCGGAAGTGCTAGCTCAGTAACATTATCGTTAGCTAGGTAACGTTAGCAAACAATGTCGATACGTTAGCTAGCAATGCAGTTTACTGGTCAGGTCAACATCGGTTCTGTTAAGTGCTAGCAAGTTAACGTAAATGTCAATATGAACTTGCAGGCTATTTGGGGAACTGGGTTGTGCTTTATGTTCTAGGTGAAGAATTGTGTTTCAAATCATTTTCAGCCATCTACCAGTGTAAGCATAGTAACCTATGCTGTGCTAGCATATGCTATAAACCCTATGTTATTAACAACCCTATGTTATAATGTTTGTTAATCATCCACCTTGTCCAATGTACAGCTACATTAA
Organism: Borostomias antarcticus; assembly: GCF_949987555.1. Lineage (NCBI taxonomy): Eukaryota > Metazoa > Chordata > Actinopteri > Stomiiformes > Stomiidae > Borostomias > Borostomias antarcticus. The sequence goes on from NC_140246.1 coordinate 12,770,857, forward strand.
GGATTTAACATCGATAAAGTTGCTCTATCATCAACACTTGTCCAGTTACAAATGATAAGGGCATGTTTTGACCCCTCAATCATTCCCCTTGCACTATCACTGTACAAAACTGCACATTATTCACACTGTACTTCTATAGGCATAATAATAATGGTTATACCCTGTCCATACCTGTAGTGATAGACAATCATGTAGACACATATATACATATATAATTTAATCCCCTGCACTATCTTGTACATAACTGCAGTCATTCATACTGTACTTCCTAGTCATAGCCTGTTCATAACATGTACATTACCTGTAGTCATACCTTGTTCATAGCCTGTGCATACCTGTAGCAATAGACATTCATGTAGACACATATATACACATATGTCTTCATGTTTTCACCTGATGGAACCCACGCTTTAGGCAACCTGACCAGTTGTAAATATTATGCGTGTAACAAAAAAAGATTACTATGACTATGACTATATCTTTTTATACCTTGCACTCTGTACATACTGTAATATACAGAGTGCAAGGTATAAAAATCAATTAGCTGGTCAGATAGTGCCTGTCAGTATTGACGAAAGTAGCCTAGGTAAATTAGCTAATGCCATGTCAGATTAGCTGTCCATGTCAGATTAATGTCATATGCGGGTGGATACTACAGTAGGCCTATATTAACATGAAATAATAAAATGTAAATCAAAAGGATGTCCAAGCAATCTCATTAAACATGAGTCCCCACTATTTTGCAAGCGATTTGACTACCGTTAATTAATGTTGGTAAAATGGTGCGCAAATCTACTTATGAGGCAACAATTAACTCTTAGAAATGATGTCTAAAGTAATATTTAAGTTAATTTTACTATTATAAATAGTGATGAATCCCGAATCCCGACCGATATACAACTCAATGTCACTTTTCCCAAATTGCATTGTAAATGTGGGATTGCGCCCCCTGTGGCCACTATTACGTGTGCATATACACATATTTTGCTCTCACAAAAGCGTGTCCTGTGTAGGAGTGTAGGACATGACGCCGTGCTTCTGACCATTTCTACTGACCACAAAACAGTTCTTGTGATATTGTGGGACACTCTGCCTCAGGTTGGAATGCGGGATCTTGATAAAGAAACCCTCTCACACCCTGTTGCTCCCCATCCCCCGGCAACAGGCCAGGCCAACAATACACATCCACAGACACTCACAGTGGAACAGAGGATCCTCCATTCTTGCCTTGTTTCTTTAATACAATGAAATTGCTCCATCTCCACCATGGTGATGCAAACACCACGTGAATAAGCCCGGTGAACTAAGTTATTGTGGATGCACTGTATTTGTAATGCAACTGTACTGTGTGTTATGAATAACTGATTCTATGCTGCTAAGTTTACCATAGTCAAGTTTGGTATCCATCTTTGGCTAAAATCATGAATCAGTTGATTAGACATGTTGTGGAATTGTCATATCATGTTGAAACCATAACCGGGATATTTGATGATTCCAGAGTGAGTACAGAACCTGAATCAGAATCTTTTACGATGGGGACGGGGCCCTCTGGGTGATCCAGTGACCAATCGCGTGCCTGGCTATGCCCACAGGTCACACCTCACCTCTCTGCTGCTTAAAAGCGATCAGACAGGAAACTCTCTCTCTCTTGTTCTCTTGCTCTCTTCCTCTCTCGTGATTTCTCTTGTAACCCTCAACTGCCAGGATCCATGTTTCTCCAAGTAACACGTGATCCAGGATCCAAGCTTTGTGCCAGTTGATAAGATCAGCCTGTATCCACAATGGACTGCTACCTAACATCTCTGAGTCGACACAGGGGCTTAGGAAAATACTCTTCAACAATCCACCTCTGGCGAGAGCAGAGGTTTTGAATGAGATATTTGCAACTTGTGAACTCTGAAACTGCACTTTGAACTCCGCAAACATCAACTTCGCGCACCAATGCTACTATCACTGTTTCAACGGGAGCGCAGGCGCGCTGCCCCTTCATCAAACTGAGCGATCATCAGTCACACATCAGTGTAAGGTTGACATCCATGCATTCTCTTTGATGTGGGGTGATGCCAAAGTGTTGTTTAATCTTAGAAGATTTAGGATAGACTGTGATAATCTCTGACATCATTCTTTTAATTTCTGGTGTGTTTTCATATTGCCACGTGTGTTTTTCCATCTATTATTGAATTGTGTTATAATAATAATATTTTGATAATTGATTAGTAATAATTGACTAAGATTTTTTGCTCACCATTGGAATCCATCACGACGAGATGTTTGCACAAGCTGCAATGGACTTTTGCACCTTCTGCAAGTCATGTGACCTTTGAGGAGACCCATCCACAGCACAATCTTACTATACTGTATGTTTGAGTTGCAAACTATTTGTTGCTCGCAGCAGTGTGGTAAATTATTGCATCAAATATGACATTTTCTCTCTTTACTCTCACGCCAAACACATCTTGCGTAGCCTCACGTAGCTGGCGTAGCTCCTTCTAGCATGACTTGCGTAGAGCCCTTTGCCTTGGTCAATGCTAGAAAGTATTAGGAAGAATACGTTTAAATTAGGGTTAGGTTTAAGGGTAGGGTGGGGTAGGGTTGGGTTAAGGTCAGGTTTAGGGTTGGGGTCAGGATTAAGGGTTAGCCTAGCACTAGTCCTAACCTGAACACTACATCAATCCCTAATTGTAAAGGGGTAGTGTGCTATTTTGGACAATTAGCCCTATTTGTGGTATGTCTACCATGAACCTGAAGCATAGAGAACATCATTTCATTGATCATTCCAGTATTGAGCTAGCTGCAGTTTTTATACAGGCTCTCACTGGACTACAATGGAAGTCAATGGGGCATACACAAATGCATTGGAAAAACTATGATGAGGGTTTTTCCGAGAGAGGAAGCACAGGGTGTAATTTTACCAGTCTGAGTATGCTCTCCTGTGAAATGTATCCGAATCCGAATGTTTTTACATGTTCATCTAGATCATCTATCTATCAATCTCTATAATCTATCTATCCATCCATCCATCCAACACAGTGGGGTGAACAGGGAATTCTAGGGGGCCAGATTAAATAATCAAAACTCTTGTCTGCTATTTAGATTGCTATAGGCTAGAATACTAGGTCTAGCAGTCTAGGAGTAACACATGAATAGCATTTCATTTCTCTCAAATATCCCTTTTTCTGTTAGGGCTGGTTGGCCAAGGACTCAAACGCACGGCTCAGGAGACAGCGGACAGTTTGCCCAGCAGGGCCTTTATTGGTGCAACAAAACAGTTCGGGGGCAAGGCAAAAATCAGAGTCAAAGTCACAGGTGGGGTCAGGCGATCGGCGTACGTAATCCAGTAAATATAATCCAAGGTCGAGGTCAGGGGCGAGGCAGGGGTCGAGGAATCCGTAGTATCAGTTCAGAGGTGGATAGACGGGCAAGAGGCACTGCACACCAGGTCTGGGGATAAACGGAAACACGATAAGAAACTAAACAAACACGACGGAAAAACACAACCAAGATACGGACAGCAATCATAGTTGGCTAAATTAGCTAGGTACTTGCCACAGTAACGTTATGGGAAGATCTGGCGAAGAGCGTCAAGAAGACCAGGGTTCTTGTAGGTTGAGGTAGATTAGATGATTGAGACCCGGTGTGCAGAGCTCCGCCGTGAGCTCGTCAATCACCAAGATTGCCTTCATCTGCGGCGTCGGAGGGCGTGCTGCGCACGGGCTGAGGTACTAGGTCTCTCGGGATCACTCTCCGGCGATGAGGAGCGCGAACGCGCCCCAGCTCCGGAGGCGGGGGGTGGGAATTCGGGAGATCCCGAACGCCGCGGAACGGAGCCAGAACGGCGCACAACGCGTCCCGGCTGCGGAAGGGCTGGAGGGGATGAGCGTGGGAGTGGCGCCGTAACATTTTCAGCCTAAATATGCACATTAGTCACATACAGTTAGTATTCATTTAAATAATTCATATTGCAAGAACATATATTGTAAATTTCAGGTGTGTATTGCATTAAATCTTGACCCCATGAGTGTTGTCATTTGAATCTGCAGGTGTGAAGCCCCCAAGAAAGTCATCTCAAATCTGCATCCCAGATGACTCGCCGGAAGAATCGGATGGTCAAGAGTCCTCTCCCCTCTTCATTGGAGGCAGTGGATTTGTCTTCCGAAAAAGGACAGGTGAAATGGAAGAAAGATACTTAGTTACTTTTATTAATCCCCAAGGGGGAAATTGAGTGCCACCATAGTACAAAACAACACAACATACAACACATAACACAGCACAAAGGCCTGACGCAACACATAACACAACAGAATACATGACAATAGAGCATGTTTCAAGGCAATGTAGGCAGTAGATGGAGAGCACAGTCAGACATGACAAGGCCATATTTCTAAACATCTACAGGCCACCTAACCTTTTTCCCCAAAAAAAGTCCAAACTTTTTTGATGACTTTGCTGAACTGCTGTCTATTATCTGTATTGACTTTGACTGTGTGGTTATTGTTGGTGATTTTAACATCCATGTTGACAACCCTCAGGACAGAGGGGCTAAATAACTGTGTTGTGTCCTTGATAACTTTGGACTGACTTAGCATTTGACGGAGCCCACACTCAACAAGGGGCACACTCTGGACTTGATCATCACCAAAGGTCTGAATATTTCTAAGGTGGAGGTGTCTGATCTCTCTCTCTCTCTCTCTCTCTGATGCTCTCTGATCATTCCTGTGTTTTCGTTGAGAGTACCTCCATTTGTGAGCATTTCCATGGACATAAGTTCAAACAGAGGTCATCACAAAACGGTACATCACTGAAAATGTCTGTGAAATATTTACTCAGGCTTTCTCGTCCACACCTGCCCTCTCTTGGGTCTCAGTCAATGAGCATGTAGATCATTTCAATTCTAAATTTACAAATATTATTGATGCCATTGCGCCCACTAAGGTGAAGGTGGTCTCTGGTAAGAAACAATCTCCATGGAGAAACTACCTGACCACACTGGTCAGAATAGAAAAAAGAGAGTGTCGAAAAGCTGAACGCAGGTGGCGGAAAACATATCTCCATGTTCGTTATGACATCTATAAAGAGAGACTTCACATTTATAATTTGGAGCTGAAAAATGCACGGCAGTCCTTCTTTTCTGACATCATCACCAAAAACAATAATAACGCACGTGCTGTGCCACTGTCGATAGGCTAATAAACCCTCCTGTTTCAGTAGCCTCTGAACTTCTATCCACCAGGGCCTGCAATGAATTTGCCTCATTCTCCACTGACACATTTCAGAAAATAAGACAAGCAGTCAGTGCCTCCATATCAGGTACAGGTTATGTGTAGTCCCAGTGTCCACTTAAAAACAATACCATGACAATTTTATCAGATCAACCATAAAACCCTGGAGGACATTATACGATATCTGAAATCCTCCTGTTGCCTTGATATTCTGCCTACAGGCTTTTTCAAAAATGTATCTAACTGCATGGCCCCTGATGTACTGCAAATTGTAAACACATCTCTTTTTTCAGGTGTGTTCCCACAAACCCTGAAAACTGCAGTCTTCAAGCCACTTTTTAAAAAGAATAATCTAGACACCTCATAAATGAACAATTATAGGCCCATATCAAACCTCCCGTTTTTGTGCGTTGGCTGTAAGCCGACGCTGCATGAAGAGGGAATGCCGATTTGTCGCTCCCTTTCTCCGCCAGTTGTTGAACTGCAGTTCTATGTTGCTACCACAAGAGGCAGTGGTCCTAGAACATCAAAACAAAAAGACTCCACAGGTCAGCGGTGGCCAAGTGGATAGTGCGCTGCCTATCACCGTGAAGAGAGTTCAATCCTTGGTGTGGACATACCAAGGTACCATTAAATATTTTGTCACTGGATGTTAGAAGTTGTGTAACGAGCGTGGGTCATATTTGTTAATTATAGACCCTTTTACAGCCTAGTCAGCACAAGTATGCGTGCGCATTCTTGAAACAACCAAACTAACCAAATCTTTCTACCACTACCGCTCTCATTAAATTCACCAATGATGTATCCTCTTCCTTTGACAAGAATCAACTTACCGGCTCAATATTTATAGATCTTACCAAGGTTTTTAGTAGATCACTACTTACTCCTTGATGAGCTCCACTCCATTGGTTTATCTCAGCAAGCTCTGTTCTGGTTTAATGCATATTTACAGAACAGAGATTACCGTGTTGTGTTTCAGGGCAGTCAGTCTGAGTATTTAATTATGCAAAGGTTTGTGCCTCAAGGTTCCTCATTGGGTCCAGTACTTTTTTCTATATTTATCAATGATCTTCCACACATTTGTACCAACTGTCATGTCCATTTATATGCTGATAATACTGTTCTTTATACATCTAACTATGATACATCTCAAATTGAAATGTCACTACTATCTGATTTTAATGTAGTCCAAAACTGGTTCCATAACAACAAACTTGTACTTAATTTTTTTTAAAGACCTGTTGTTTGCTTTTTGGGACAAAGCACAAACTCGGACAATGTAATAACCTGAATATCAGCTGCAGTGATGGGTCACCACTGATAGTATCTAAATTCAAATATCTTTGAGTTTGGCTCGACCCTGAACTCTTCTTTAGGCCCCATATCGATTATGTCATTAGAAAAATAAATTGCAGCCTGAGCACATTATACCGCTCAATAAATTGTTTTACATTGCAGGTAAGGAAGAGAATAGTTTCTCAGTTAGTACTACCTATTTTGGACTAAGCAGATATTGTTTATCGGAACACATTTGAATCTCATTTACGCCCGTTAAATGTAGTCTACAATAGTCTGTGCAGATTTATTCTGTGGTGCCCATACCTGCCACATATGACTCTCTTACTGGCTTTCTCTATACTCCAGAAAGGATTTTCATTGGCTGCAATTTATTTTTAAATGTATTTTTTTCCATTTTCCTCCAATTATCCTATCCTACCCCTACTCACTTAGACATGCTCAGTACCTCACCTTTTCTGTTCCCAAAATTTCAAAAGAAGTTGGACGTCGGAGCTTTAAATTTAGTCCCATCGGACTGGAATAGTCTCCCTACCCCCTTGCGATCAATTTCCTCACTGCACATGTTTAGGACAGCTTTGTTTGCTCGACTCAAATCACCTTGTTCTTGCTTTTGATAGTTTAATTAACTATTATTATTATTATTATTATTATTATTAATAATAATAATAATAATGGTATTCATTTATGATTGTTATTATTATTATTATTATTATTA
>NC_140246.1:12780589-12818089 GCF_949987555.1 Borostomias antarcticus
CAGTAAACTTGTGTGGGCTTTCGAGAACACCTCCTGGTCATCATTACCTTCCATAACCCTTGCTGCCCTACAGCCCAAAGTGGGTCCAATACTTCAGCCTTATCTCCCAGCACACACAGGGAATGCACACTCCCTCACGGACACAAAAACACAAACACACTCTCTCACACAGGCACACACATACATACACACACACGCACACACAGGGAATGCACACTCCCTCACGGACACAAAAACACAAACACACTCTCTCACACAGGCACACACATACATACACACACACGCACACACAGGGAATGCACACTCCCTCACGGACACAAAAACACAAACACACTCTCTCACACAGGCACACACACACACACATACTGTACACACACACACACGCACACACAGAGAGAGCACCCCACAGCCTCATAGTAGATAACTAAAGGAAGGATGGTATTGTGCCACAGTAACATGTTATCTCCTGTAGGTCCATGGTTTATATCTGGCTGCCAGTGATCTCCAGTCTGCACCCAGCCGCCCTAAATGTCCGTAAATACTAGTTTCAGAAATGCACTATACTGTAGCAACCTGGGACACAACACAGCTGCAGTCTGCTCACGTGTTCCAGCCCTTACAGATTACCCTAATGCAAAGAAAATATATTCCTCTATATATTAACTGTCAATATATTATAGTAGGTATATTGAATGTATAATGAATAATACATAAGGAATTGACACGTTTCATACATTGCAGTATATAGGAAAATATAACCTCTATTTTCTATATGGATTTGATTAAATTATATGTTTGTGCTTGGCTGTAAGCCAGCGCACCTAGTATAGCGTTTGTCCGGTTATCACTCCCTCCGTTGAATGTTGACCTGAATCTCTCTGTTGGCACCACAAGAGGCAGTGGTCCCAGCACACCAAAATAAAGAAGAACAGCAAAATTGATTTGCTGATCTCCACTGCACAAGTAGAGTAGCAGTGAAAGCAATGGACTCCCAAGCGGGAGATCAGGGTTCAAGGCCCCGGTGGGTATGTTTTTATGGGACTATACCCCAAACCTCCACATGTTCATCCTTTCACTCCAACCTTTACCCCTTGCCTTATAGGTCAGATCCTGTCCCAACCCCAACCCTTATTCTAACCCCAACCCTTTTTCTAACCCCAACCAACACTAGGCTGTAAGCCAGCATCCCTAGGATAGCGTTTGTTTGGTTATCACTCCCTCCCTCCGTTGAATGTTGACCTCCATTTCTCTGTTGGCACCACAAGAGGCAGTAGTCCCAGCACACCAAAATAAACAAGGACACCAAAATCAACCTGCTGATCTCCACTAGTAAGTAGCGGTGAAAGCAATGGACTCCCATGCGGGAGATCGAGGTTCAAGGCCCCGGTGGGGATGATTTTATGGGACTATACCCCAAACCTTCATCGTTCATACATCCTTTCAGTCAAACCTTTTTATCCCTTACCTAAATTCCAGCAGTTTATTTGTTACATTGTAAATGTATGAGTATAAAATGCAATAATTGAAGAGAACATTTATTTAAGTTGCTTATTAAAATGTAAGTATAATAATAATAGTGTCAATATAAACAGTAAATATATGCAGAATAGCAAAATACCAAAAAAATATACACAGAATCATGTATAATGTGAAGTGGAATTTTAAGGTTGCATGATGAACAAATTACTTTTTCAGCAAGGTTAGACTGAACAGAACCTGGGTCACACCTCCACAATAACAATATATATATGTGGCGATGATGATCTCTTCTGGATCATCTTTCCGCCTATCCTCTCTTGCGGACCCAACACTGCTGTTTGACGTAAAATGTGCCACTAACTGTGCACACACAGCTTCGGTTTCCAGGTTGAACAACATGTTTCCTCGAAACTGTGTGAAACGATGTTCAACAGGCTTTGAGGTAAGTTTTTTCTCGTTTGGTGGGTGTGTCAGAGGTGTTACCCAATCAGTAGCAACGTTTACAGTTTATAATACTCGCTGTATTACATAAAGAGGTAGTGCGCACAATGGATCCAACTACAACTACAAACTGCCGTTTCTGTTTAAATAAACATTTTGCTATGTTTTCTCAGGGCTGAACGCACCCCTGGTGTGTGTCCCATTAATACAAAAGTACCACCTCCACTCAATCACTACTGACTCGTTCACTATGTGGATATGAATATGCATGACGGTTGTTAAGCATATTCAAAGCACCTGCTGTCCCAATACTGGAGGAGGAAACCCGAAGGTACCTCCACACATCTCCCAAGGAATGAGAACACGAAGGACCCAACTGTGTATGCTTTCCGGAAGCATTTTTTCAGATAATTTGTAACTATCTGTAATCTTTACAGCACCTCACAGAGCCGGCAGCAACATTACACTATTGTACACTGTACCATCTACATGTGACAAAGAAATCTGAATCTGCCCACAAGCATAATCCAATCAAATGTGCATCAGTGACAGGAACTCCACTCCCAGCCAGAAGTTTGAAAAGGGGAAAGTTGACACAGTGATAATTCTGTGTGTGGCATGGTACTGTAATTAATCTAATGATTAAAAACGAGTAGTTGAAATGTTGAGGTTCACCTTTGCAAGTCCAAAGCTGGTTTCTTTATTTTCAATACGATTTGCAAAACGAGTCTTTCGAGAGAAACACACAGGTTTCTAGCAAAGCACATGGAAATCCTGAACACACCATTGCATTCAACCTCTCGGACACTGAAGCTGATAGGCTAAAAACATCATGGAATGGTCGTTAGAGGAGGAGCCTCTGGAAATCATGTGATTCAAACAAAAGGAATAGTACAAGAGACATCTAACAAAAGCAAGAACAGTTTGAAAGCATTAAGAGCAGATGACAGAGCTGAGGTGGGGGAGTAATCCCCTCTACCCCATGTGGATTTCCCTGCCGTAGACCTTATCTCACCTATAGGAAAGGGTCACAGAGGATGTTCCTATGAGATCAAAGCAACTGGGAGACAACTGTTGAAGTGTCATTGAAATCAGGTTCTTGTGTCTTGACAGTAGTCTGTATCTGAAGCAAAAAAAATCCTATGACAAATGCCAGAGAATAAACAGGTTTGACTTTCTTATTACAGGCACAATAAGTTTAATCAAATGTTTGTCAAATGTATGTAACGTATGCTTTCTGTTAGAAAGTGTTCGGTAGGGTGAAGTTTGGCCTGGCAAACTTCAGGTACATCAGGAGGTCACTGACCATGAGTGCTGCCAGACTATTCATTGATGCATCAATTATGTCGCACCTCACATATTGTCTGACAAGCTGGGGCCATACACACACCACTTCCCTAAAGCCACTAGCCACCCTTTACAAGCGGACCCTTAAGGTCCTGGATCAAAAGCTCAACAGCACACGCTACTGTACTATCTTAGATAAACGTAAATATCTCAGCTGGGAAGACACCATCAAATACAAAAACCCACCAGCCCACCAGAAGCACCTCTCGTGGCCACTTCATAGTTCCATTCAGGAAAAGCACTTTCAGTAAACTTCTCAGTGATAGCAAAGAAAACTGGAACTCACTACCCAACCAACTCAAAGTTACACACACTTATTCCACCTTCACAACACAACCTTAAAGCCTGGCTGACTGAGAACTATACCTGTCCTCATTAATCCCTCTCTGTGCTGCCTCTCCATCTTGCTTGTTTTGTTTATGTATTACTGTTTGTATGTGCTTAATGTGGTATGGCCTGTAATCGTCCTGTGGCTTCTATGTGCTTCAATGTCGTTGCTACCTTAAGTGCTTATGTGGTGTGGTTTGTAAATATGCTATGGCCTGTGTGTGCTTCTATGTCATTGCTATGACTATTCATGTGTCCCTGCTTGTAATCAACTCTGCTTTATTTGTCAAGTGTGATGTTGGTGTGTCTTGTCTCGGCCATGTGCCCTTATGGTATTGAAATGTATTGAAATTGTATTTTTTTTAACCAATGATTTTAATTTTAAGGATGCCATTTAACAACTGGCCGGGACTACAGCTGAAAATTAGCCGATTAGGTTAACGTTTCCTTTTTTACTGTATTTTATATGGTTCATGTATTAGGATTGTCCTCGACATAATAAACTAATAATGAAAATAAAAAATAAAATAAGATAGGCTTTGAATTAATTAACAGCTGAATGAATAGTTAATAGGTTATTTTTACAATCAGAATAAATGTCATGGTAAATGGTGAATGATGGAAAACAACCAGAAATATTTCTCTCATAGGGCTTATACTTCAGTACTTTTGATGTTTTAAAAAAAACTTCAGCAGGACTTTTTTTTATCCCATTCTTTAAACCCGTTAGATTGTGACCAATGTGTACTATGTCACCAATTTAATATCACACTATCCTACCTTTGATAAGGATAACTAATCAGTGCATCGTCATTTCATTAATGTTAGACTTATTTCAGAGCTCAGTTGGCATTATAGCAGTATTTGTTGTGGCAGCATATTTTTATTTTATTTTGATACAAAAACATTCATTTCTTTTTTCAATAAATACAACCATGAAAATGACTCAAAAGAACATATTTGACAGTCAATTGCAAATCTTAACTTCTTCAGCGAAGATAACTGAACACATACCCAGTTTAACATTCAATATCCAAACTGAACAAAACAATCATTATATCTTTAAATACATTTACAAAAAGGTTCTCCTCTTTGCTACTTCCGGGTAGTGTTGGAGTGGTAGTCAACAAGTGGAGGATGGGAGTGCAAAGGAAATAGTTTTGGTATGCAGCCCAGGTTCTCAGACCTCTCAGAACTGCAAATGGAAAGGCTTTCATGAATGGGTAGAATGGCTCCATTACCTCACACTCATCTGACATTGCTAACGTGTGTCACAAATGTGCATTTGTAATTGCTTTGCTGCTACCACAGCCTCCACCTTTTAGTTCTGTCTGTGCTATCTGTCAGGGGGAATGATGAATATCGGGGGAATGATGGATATTATTCAGCTCCTGCGCCATTGTTGACGAAGCCTGTGTACAGTAATTGTTTGCATTCTCAGAGAGAGAGCTTTCTGAAGCAGCCATCCTGCCAAAGATGAAATGCATTGAAATGCTAAATTTGAATGCTTTAAATGCTTAAACTAAGACTTGAGCCTGCTTGACTGAAATGTGTAAACGCACAGTGTTGTCTCTGTGGTCTGCAAATTGGTTTGGTTGTTTTTGTTGTTTTAGCCCCTTGCCTCTCTTTTTTCGATGAGAAAGGGAGTGAGAGCAAGAGAGAGAGAAAAAGAGAGGGAGAGAGAGAGAGGTTGGGTATTGGGGTTAGAAGTTTACACTGAAACAATTGCTCAAATTCATCCAACTGAATTCAATCTACGGCCCTGTAAGAGGGTATCTTTTATTAAGTGCACCTCCCAAGGGGCCGTAGCTCAGCAGTCTCCAATCCACCACTGCAATGAGAATGTGTCTCTGTATCTAAGGAGCCACCAGGCGTTGATAGGCGCAGGAATTACATCTCACAATAATAGCATTCCTGTGGACTCCAGCATTCATATACTGTTCACTCTCCATTTAAAACCTGCAAAAGATACTTTTTTCTTCTTTTTTTTTCTCCTGGCCTGCTTATGAGGGAGAGATCGCGCATCTCATCTCCACCTGAGAGTAACTATGCCGCTCTGTCACTCGTGATGGACGAGCGGGTTGAAAATGCAATATTGGCAGCCAAACAACAGGCTGCAATGTAGCTAAGCATTTCTCCAGAGAAATATAAAATGTGGCCTCTCAAGGACGCGGCCTAGCAAGCTCGAAGAGATAGCTGGGGTAGGAGGGGGTGGGGGTAGAAGAGATTGCAGGAGGGCCCTGTTCCGTTTTCGCTGCCCAGATGTTTACATTCTGCCGCAGAGGCTGTAAATCTCAAGGAGCTGAAGCGTATTGGGCATCATCTCCCACACCCCTTGTTCCTGAAATTGTCTCTCTTTACCCCTCTCTGCTGGAGCACACTGTTCATTGCCGCGCTTCCTTCCTCTGTCCCGTCCCCAGGGACACACTGAGAGACACGTAAACAACCGCAGGTCACGACACATCAAGGGTAAAGAAAGGGGCTGGAGTTTGCCTTCCTTTCGAAGATATAAAGGGGAACAATATTGGCTGTCCTTTTTAGTCGCTCCATGTTTACAGGAAGATGGAGCTTTTAGCAGGGATGAAAAGGAATATGTCAAACTTTCATTTCCAAGGATGTGTCGTCAAAAGAACCGCTGGCATCATGAGTGCGCGCTGCACTGCCACATACCGGCATATTGGAGTATTCTGTCCTCGCCTGATGTGTATGTATGAAACTAGACAGATACAGTAGCTAGCGTAGAGAGAATCCAATGAAGACAGAAGCTTAAGGTTGTTTACCGAAATCCTTGTTTTTTCCATCTTGCATGAATTGAATCCATTCTCATATTGTAAAACTGCAATAAAATATACAAACCCAATCTGATTACATTTATATATAGGCCAAATGACAAATAAACTACAACAAAAACAATTTACGTAACCCACACACTACATCACTTAACTTGAAGCACATACTGCAGCTAGCTAACCAGTCTAAACCAGCCTACACAAGCAAGAAATTAGCTAGCTCTGACAATGTGATATTAGGGTCTGTCAAACACTTTAATCTTCACAGAAATAATGTGAAATTATACATTGTGTCATCAATCTATCCGTAATGTGCCAAACAAATCAAGCTATGTAATACTCACAGGCAAAACTTTGTCAAGGAAAACATTTTGAAATGCACACGATTTCCAGTCTGGTAGCAACTAACATGGCTGCAAGCAGGAAAAACTAAATGGCCAATAGGTGGCGCCAAACACAGGAAATAATATATCTGAATATCTGAAGTTATTACACTCAAACAAATGATTAGAAGGCTCAGTTACTCCAATCCATTTGCGTTTGCTTAATGAAAAATATATGTTTCGGGTAGAACATATTTACATCTAACAAAATCAACATATAAATCTGTGACATTAAACAAACATGTTTAGTTTACATAGTTTCAAGGGTGGGAAATTAATTGGATTTAATTATACCTGCTAAAAATCATGCCTTTTACATTACACAAGATCCGTTAAGTTTCACCCAACGTGATTGGAATGCATTGGATAGCTTTGAGATGTCATATCATTCTCACAAGGCCCTGAGGGAACTTCACTCAAAGACACGCACGTGACACCACTGGGAAGATCGATGCAGTCACAAGGTACATTTCTGTGGATGAGCTAGCACACGCAGTCAATAGTTATAAGAAACATGTGGTAAGTAGTCATATCTACTATCATCGATTGATTAATGTTTATATGAAAGTCTACGAATATGAAATATTGTGTTTATGTGAGAATATTGTAGGCTACATTGTGATTATCGACTAGGGCCGGGTTTCCCAGAGGCATCGTAGTGCTACCTTCATCGTAGGTTACGGCATTCATCATAGGCATCTGGGAAACCCGGCCCTGGCTATTAGCTAACTAGTGCTAGCTGTCTAAAAGTAAGTCGAGGCTGCAGCTGCATGCCTGTTCACAAATGTGTAGCTAACGTTAGTTGTAGGCCCGGCTATATAACGTTAGTATTATTTTTAACTAGCTATTACCTGTGAAGTCAGCTAAATTTCAGAATACGCTCGCTCCGCGACGAAAAACCCATGCCATTTCTCACTCGCATTTTCAACCCAGGGCGAGCATTTAAACCCTGTTTGAAAAATCTCAACCCTGGCCTCCAGCAGGGTTGACTCAACCCGGGATGAAATTGTCACCCTGAGTTGAAACTGCACGAAAACGACATGTCTGTTCACTGCAGGTTGAAATGGCCAGTGAGAATGTGCCTGAAGTCACAAAACATGGACGTTACATTAGCTAGTTAGTGCGAGCTAGCTAGGCCACTCTTTACCAATCTTCCATGCACCTTAGCTAGCTTAGCTGCCATGTGCTGTCAGCTAGGTGCTAGCTGGTTAGTTAAATTGTGTGCAAAGCCTGCAGTAAAGTCCAAAATGGAAGGCCAGTGTAGTATCGGACCTTCACGTCATCATCTTTCATGAATCCCTCATCCATCTTCATCTGGTAAATCTCTTTCCTCAGTGTCATGTTCTCCTCAAACAAGCGGTTCATTTCATCATTCATGGACTTAATTTCGCCACGCATACGGCTGCACTCACTGCATTCCTCTTCTCATATGTTGTCTTGTCGTGGAGCTTCATCCACCTCTGCCATCTGTGCAGACTCAACTGGTGGTGTATCTTCCTGTGTAGTTTCATGCACCTCTGCCCTCTCTGGAGCTGCAGCTCCATCAAGCTCTAACCTGGGAGGAGCAGGTATAGCATGTATAGGTATATGAGCAGGTATAGCAGAAAAAAGTGACCATTCATGTTGCACACACTGTCCACAGACAGACAGACACACACACACACACACACACACACACACACACACACACACACACCACATATACTAGGGGTGTGCCCGAATACGAATACGGTATTCGGATGAGTACAAATAGTAGCTATTTCCCGAATAGTAAATTAAAAATCTTGTTAAAGGTTATATTGGGTCGTCTCACCGCTGCTACCCATGCCATTCTACGCCTCTTCGTTAGCTTGGAGATCAGAGGTTCCTGGTTTTGTTTCCAAGTTGGAAATGCAAAGAATCTCAATCCAGGAATCCGTTTCTTGTCCCGATCATGAGATCGGCTGTGGCAGCCTACAACACAGCAATCCTGTACCATTTTAAATTTGATTTAAAACATAGAGTAAGGAACGTTGCAAAGCGCGGAGCAATGTCTATGGTGCGGAGCCGATTTTGAAAATACCCGGGTTACCCACAATACCTTGCGGTTTTTCGCTTCCTCATACGTCACCCTTTCGTTCTCTATATCTGAACTTAAATTATTACTAGGGAGCACTAAAACCATGAAATTAGGCTATCTAAATTAGACAAATTATATTAATTCCAGCACATGAAGATAGCTGTCGGAAGATCAGTGTTATTATTTGGCCTCTCCAAGCCCAACCTGTGAGTGCTCACACCCTGGGCTTGTCCTGGGGGTCCGCGGCCTCTTTCACAACCATTCATCAGCCCAACGCCAACTTTTATGGAAACTGACACTTTGAAGTGCTTTCTCTCAACCCTATAGCTCATTTTTAGAACTATTGATTTTCCCTGATCATATATGGCCTTGCATTTTCTATCAGCCTCGCCAACACAAGGTTGCACCCCCCCGAACCCCCCTCCCCACCCCCCACCTTCAAGCTGTCCAAAGCGTTTCCAGGAACAATCGTGACTATAAATAAATACACATCTACTCTCAGCAATTATCAGAGGGACAGAGTAGGAGAGGAATTGATCCACCAGCATGCTGCCTGGTAAACAAAGCCTTCTTGTCCTGTGCATTGCAATAATGAAGTGCAAGAAGAGGGAGCAGACGCAGCAGCATCTGTGGGAGATATAAAGATGACTGCAAATTGTGTCAGAGAAAAAGGATGTGTGTCCATGGAACATGACGTAATTAGTTTTAATTGTACACTGCATTACTTTAATATGGATTTTGTTGTTTGTTGTTCCTCTGAAACATCTCTTTGATGCCAATATGCTTTTTTCCGTCAAAATGATCAAGCATATCTCCATCATGTTCAAATCTCTACAGTGCAGTACCTCAATGACACAAGGATTCTCAACAGAGTTTTTGAAATCTATTGCATCCAAACAAGGATTTTCATATTATACCACACAGCATCTTCACTTATAATTCATTTTCATCATTTTATTTACTGTTTTTATTTATTCTTTCCTGTCAGCTTCCAGTATGTGGCTCTGTCAGTGGCTTTTAAAAGCATTAGGCTAAATTCAATCTCTTTGCCTGAGTTTGTTTCAGGCCCAGATAACGAAGGTCCTTGGGGCCTGTACTGAGATAGATGGCATTCCGGAAAATAAATTGATCTTTGATGCTTACCCTTGAGGGGCTGATTATGGTGACATTGGTTACTATCAACTGTACTGTATGGTCTCTGTTTTCATTTCCAGTTGAACGCCAGGGGTGAAAATGCACTCATATGGGCCAATGAAATCAGAGTGGAATGGACTATTACCCTGATGTGATGTTTTAGAGGCGGTGGAGATGGAATTGTTTGTCTCACTTATGCTGCCATTATCGGGTTGTACAGTAACTCTATCATAGCCGGTCACAGCAACGGTCCATCTGTATACAGCTATGTTGTACACCTGGAGATCGAGTGAGATAACGGGGACGGATTTCCCAAACGAAGACTAAAATATTTGATGACAAGCACAGTCAATTGAGAAGAGATCTTCCTTCCTCCTCTCTGTCTCTCTCTTTAGGCAGGTCTTGTATTCTCTCATCTGCTCGGTTCACACATGAGTAATAGCGACCATCTGCCTCAAAGCCCACTGTCAGCGGAAAACATCATAGACCGAAAAGATTTCAATTATCAATATACTATTTAATACATCGCCTGCGGGCCAAACAGCCTGGCATCTTGACAGCCCGAGATGGAGAATGTTATTCCTCAAACACATCAGCAGGGAACTGCTGCGTTGCGTGGCGGCCATTTGGCATGGCGGCCCGGAATTTAGAGCTGTCTATCCATCACTCCATGTCCAGAACGCACTGCAGCGGCTGGAGGATTCTACATATGTGGCCAATCACATTGGAGCACATGATTGTACAGTGCACTACACATTATACCTGTATAATATGTATGTGACAAATAAATCTGACTTGGACTTTGATGCTGAGATGGGAAATGCTATTGAACGTCTTGAAGATCTGTCTGCCCCTGCATAAGCGCACTACATCCAAGGGGAGTGGCATAAGGTTGTGACTTTACTTCACTTCATTATACTGTATAATGTTGTGAACAATCCCCATTAATTGACTGTCAAAACATAACTGGATGCATATACAATCATATATTTACAGTACATAATGTGCATAACAAAAAGGGTAACAGGACAAAATCAAACTTTATTTGTATAGTGCATTTCATACACAGAGGCAACACAATGAGCTTTACAGAGAGCAATAGGGGGTGGGCATGGGTCCCATCCCTACATATTCCAGAGGGAAGCAAAAAAAACAGTTTCATCCGGGGGCCAGAAAAGTGAGCTGTAAAGATTCTTCCTTGACCTCTCTCAACGAGACGATCGAGCAAGCTCCTGGAAACTGTTTGTCTATTGGCTAACTACATATACAGAGCAGTAATAATGGGCATAATCCTTCAAGTTTACTTCAAAAGACAAAAATAATATTATTATATATCGTAATATACATAATTATAATAAATATGCCCTACCCTGTTGCTGAGACACATGCCAAGCCTTACTGCCACATACTGTAGCCCAACCCCACCACTTGAGACAGGTGCAACACAGGTGCTTGCAGTTGGTCAATCAATCAAGGATTATCTGCTGCACCTGGTACACAAGAGATGCAGAAAGAACAAGGACAAAACACCACACATAACATAACCCATAACAAACAGTAACAGTAAATGGAGCTTTAGCCTACATGACTAATTTCCAGCTTTAGTCCCCGGCCAGTTCACAATAGGCACCCTAAAATGTTTTCTATCAAACTTTGATTTGCAGGTGTTGTTTGATGATGTGAAGTCCTTCAGTTGCACACCGTGCATCATGTTAATGAAGACAAAATGAAGATGAGTAGGATTATGCTGATTACTGGAAAAAAACTCTCTTTCACTCTCTCTCTCTCTTTTACTTTCTCTTTCTGAACATACACCCCACTAGGAAAGTGCCCAGTTCCCTGCTTTATGTCCTTCAAATCTTCATGACGATGAAGACCCTCTATAGCACAACAAATAGGCAATGACTTTACACATGTGTTAAATGTGTTTTCCCCAGAATATTAAATGGTGGTAATTTGAAAGGATCTGTCTCATGCTCTGTCTCAGTTGCTGACAGCCGACGATGCAGCTGCATTCAACTTTACGTCAGTTGATCCAGTGCATCTATGATTAATTTAATGCCACTCCACTGGAGACTCTCTCCCCAGCGTCTCTGAGAGTGTGTGCACCTGAATTAACTTAGTCTTAATTAAAAAGAAGCAAATCAGAAATGTAATTAACTTTTTATTCCCATTCACGTTTCCAATTCGTATATTAATAATTTACATGTATTTATAATGAGCAGTTCCTGCACCCATGAAGCCATTGCATATCTTGTTTTAAGGCAATAAAGCTGAAAATATTTTTATCTGACGCATTCAGCACATTTTTAGAGTCAAAGTGATGCTCATGGTGACCAATTTGAAAGGCTGTGTGTGTGTGTGTGTGTGTGTGTGTGTGTGTGTGTGTGTGTGTGTGTGTGTGTGTGTGTGTGTGTGTGGGTGTGGGTGTGTGTGTGTTTGTGCGTGAATCGTGCTTCCAGATGCAGTAATCTGTGTTCTCTCTGCTAACGTCTGCTCCAGAGCCCCAAGGTTAAACTGGCCTTAGGGGGAACCACGATTGTTTTGAGCATATGTTGTTTATGAGCTGGCATCTGCAACAACAAAAAAAACCTTGCATCTCATCCAAGACCATCAAGCAGGAGAGTCTTAGCCAAGAAGTAGACGTGAAGAGAAATGTTTACCTGGCAGATGACAGGTGAACTCACGCTGTATGTTCATTTGTTAAGCCTTTATAATAATGAACCTTTATAAGGGATTCATAATTTTTTTGTACTTGTTTCATTTAGTTTAGTGTATTTGTTTATTAAAGATCCTCATTAGTTGTTACCTGAGTAACAACTATTCATCTTGTGGTCCAGACAAAAATAATACAAAGCATTCAAAAATCACATTATATCAGAACCATCAGGACCACGAAGGACAGGTCCCACAACAGTTCTTTCCTGACGCTGTCTGCAAGCTCAACAGCTACAGTAGACTGATACTGAAGACACCCCATAGTCAAACCCCCCACCCCCCCCGTTCTGACCGACCAGTCTCTCAATCCTACTCCCCTGCCCTTGCTGCCCCCACACCCAGTTATGAAGATGATACTGATAGACTGATAGACGACAGACAGTATAGTAAATTGTCAATTGCCAGGGAACCTTTAAATGTTTAGCTGAGGACTAAACCGGAATAAGAATCTGATTAGATAAGATTGCAAGGACAAGCAATTACTAGAATTCCAATGTACCTGTACCCGTACTTGTTACACATGGCAAATACATTTTCTACAGTATTCTATTCTATCCAATCCACAATATCAATAAAACAAAAATGAAATAAAATTATATAATGTCATCTTAATAGTCAATAGTTAAAGGTATAATATGTTATATGTGGATTAAAATAATTATTTTTTCAAAAATAATACATCCATAGGGCTTTGCGAAGGCTGCAGAGTAAAAGTATTGCTTGTCCATAAAAAATTATATTTTGTCTGAAATTATTACATTATGACATTTTGACAGCCCAACAATGACACTCTGTTGATATCATACCAGCCAATAGTATTACAGCGTTGGTACTGCGCGCTGGGTTGCCAGGTACTATTCTAGCTTCACCACTGTGAGATTAGCAGTAGCCAGCAAACGTTATACTTCCATGAATTAGCAGCATTATAGATGTTGGTTAGCATCAAGTGTGTGTGCGACTATAAAACGGTAGCTTTTCCTTCCGCTTCCACTCACTCTTTTCAGCTAAACGTTTGGAAAAATGGTCGATTTTTGTCATCCTGCTTCTCCGCCTGAGCCCCGGTGAACCGTGCAATACGAATCTCAAAAGCTCAGTGACCGAAGAAGGAGCAAAAGTCGGATAAATATTGGGCCAGCCTTTGCTCGTTGGACAGAGTTTATGGAGTTGCATGGGATAAAGTCGCATGGTGACATGGCTACTTTTCTACTAGACCGGTAAGCTAGCTAACTAGGTATCGTTATCTTTCTTGGAATCTGCATAGACAGAACCCAAGCCCCCAGGATTCGAAATCTAAAGTGAAGGCCTATTGAACCGCGCCATCTTGGCTAGATTTGTAGTCACTTGACTATTTCCGGTGACTTTTGACTTGCGCAGTTGAGTTTCTCTGGCCGACGCGCGTCCACGAAAAAGTTCACATTTATCTGAAATGTAGACGCGCGTTCCCGGCTCTCTCGGCTCTCCCCGCTTTGATTTAGCAATGAAAACCGGCTTGCATATTAACCTGTTTTTGTCAAATATATCAATTGGAGAAATTATTTTTTGATCCTGGCATCTTAGTTTTAACAGGTTAAATATAATTGAACATGTTTTGTTTGCTAGTAGATGGTATTCATTCCGTTCGCGATAACGTTATTGCAGCCAGGCTGAATTCCTCCAGGGAGCCAGTGACAGGCGAGTTGAAGAGCTTCACTCCCCGCCAGCAGGAGCATTGGCCGCGGCTACCGCATCTCGGATAACCCGCTGAGTTCCTGGCTGCTATTTCACACTCGCCCTTGATCAATCCCAATACCGATCCATGGTAACAATGAATCAATCGTTCAGATCAGATCGGAAGTGCTGCATGCATGTTACAACATCATTGTTACCTTTATTAACATAACCATAGCCTACATTTATCTCTCTAACGTTAGGCTATCGATCTTACACCAGTCGGCCATTCGATAGCTGGAAGCGGTCAACGCCAACGTTGACTGAAAACACCCAAACTCAGTGTATCGTTTCATCTTCATGCTACACATCAACTCCTTTACATTGTATGTGAATAAATTCCTGTTATTCTAAAAATATCCAATTTCTGTCCATTCCTGGAAAAGGCTAATAATTGCTGTCAAATGATCACTCCAGTTTATCACCGTATCCCACTACAATTTCAACTATGCACAGGAGGTTGTCTTGTGGTCATTTTCATTAAAAAATGATTAGCCTGATCAGTTTGTTGTATGTATTAAGCCCTTTTTGAGCGGTATGCTTGTATTAATAGCTTATAGCTTGCCATACTCACCAACCTTGGGACCTCAGAAATAGGGAGCATTTCCAAACCAAATTGCGGGGGGGGGGGGGGGGGGGGCATTAAAATCATTACAAATTAGACATTAAAAGCATTAAAACGAAATGTGAAACATTATATATATATATATATATATATGTGTGTATGGAGCAATTGTTTTTAATGTCCGACTTTTGTCTGTGCTGTTCAGTAAATGTGCATCTGTCCTAATTTATTGTAGCCTATCTATCTACTACACAACCTAGTTCAAATTTATGAATCTCCCGCGGAAGTCAGGAGGGTTGGCAAGTAGGCTATGGTCACTGCTCCCCAGTAAAATTGAATAATTGAGGGGTTACTTACAGTACAAAAAAGTACAGCATTTGTAGAACTCGGATGATACTACATAAATTGCCATGCAAAGCCAGAGACTGTTGCTTGTAGACGACAAGACTGCTGTAACCATTCAAATGTGGAGGCTACACTGCATTGAAGGTGGGTTGGCTTACTTGACACAGAACACAGAAAACGGACACCACAAAAAAGGGCTTAAAGCAGGTCCTAAACAGCAGCAGGTCTGGTTGAGGTGTGAACTGGTCTCCTAAAAATGGCTTGAGCTGTGAGGATAAGAGGAGGCACACTGTTTCTGTTATTACATTTCAATAATAGAATATGACACACAAACCACATACATACACACATACACATACAGCCCGTCTTGGTTTAAAGCCCACTCACCAACGTCAAGGTGCAAGCCTATCGAGTGGGAACACGAGACCAATCACGAACAGGACAAACTCAGACGGGACAACACAGCATACAAATAATCAAGGAATATGTATGTTGTCATGCTGTTTCACATTTCGTTTTAATGCTTTTAATGTCTAATTTGTAATGCTTTTAATGCCCCCCCCCCCCCCCCCCCCCCGCAATTTGGTTTGGAAATGATCACGCCGCGGAAGATTCATAAATTTGAACTAGGTTGTGTAGTAGATAGGCTACAATAAATTAGGACAGATGCACATTTACTGAACAGCACAGACAAAAGTCGGACATTAAAAACAATTGCTCCATACACACACATATATATATAAGACAATCTCCTGTGCATAGTTGAAATGGTAGTGGGATACGTTGATAAACTGGAGTGATCATTTGACAGCAATTATTAGCCTTTTCCAGGAATGGACAGAAATGGGATATTTTTAGAATAACAGGAATTTATTCACATACAATGTAAAGGAGTTGATGTGTAGCATGAAGATGAAACGATACACTGAGTTTGGGTGTTTTCAGTCAACGTTGGCGTTGACCGCTTCCAGCTATCGAATGGCCGACTGGTGTAAGATGGATAGCCTAACGTTAGAGAGATAAATGTAGGCTATGGTTATGTTAATAAAGCTAACAATGATGTTGTAACATGCATGCAGCACTGCCGATCTGATCTGAACGATTGATTCATTATTACCATGGATCGGTATTGGGATTGATCAAGGGCGAGTGTGAAATAGCAGCCAGGAACTCAGCGGGTTATCCGAGATGCGGTAGCCGCGGCCAGAGCTCCTGCTGGCGGGGAGTGAAGCTCTTCAACTCGCCGGTCACTGGCTCCCTGGAGGAATTTAGCCTGGCTGCAATAACGTTATCGCGAACGGAATGAATACCATCTACTAGCAAACAAAACATGTTCAATTATATTTAACCTGTTAAAACTAAGATGCCTGGATGAAAAAATAATTTCTCCAATTGATATATTTGACAAAAACAGGTTAATATGCAAGCCGGTTTTCATTGCTAAATCAAAGCGGGGAGAGCCGAGAGAGCCGGGAACGTGCGTCTACATTTCAGATAAATGTGAACTTTTTCGTGGACGCGCGTCGGCCAGAGAAGCTCAACTGCGCAAGTCAAAAGTCACCGGAAGGCCAGAAAAGCACAACTGCGCAAGTCAAAAGTCACCGGAAATAGTCAAATGACTACAAATTTGCCAAGATGGCGCGGTTCAATAGGGCTTCATTGTTGATAGCGGCCAGTGAATGGAGTGGCTGTATCCAGTTTAATTAATACATC
Source organism: Borostomias antarcticus (assembly GCF_949987555.1). Lineage (NCBI taxonomy): Eukaryota > Metazoa > Chordata > Actinopteri > Stomiiformes > Stomiidae > Borostomias > Borostomias antarcticus. The sequence continues at coordinate 12,797,597 of NC_140246.1, forward strand.
CATGAGCCAGACCTAACGTTATCTCCACACTACAGCATCTAACGTAACTTATTACATGGCACTCTGAAATACTTGATTGTGATTACTGATTAGTGTAACGTTATGTTCCTCTCGGAGTGAAGATCTTGACTGAAACCGTGCATTCTCTGGCATTTTGGCAACCAATACGTTGGTTGTTGCAGTTCTTATCTTTGGACAGTAGATGGGGGAAATAATCCACATACTACATATTCTACCTTTAAGGCAAACATGCTGATGATGTACCTAAAGCCCCATACACCATGTAATCAACCTTCATTTACAGAATCGAATGTCATAAAATGTAATTCTTTCTGAATAATTGCTGTTCTTAATTTCTTCTTAAAGATGATTTTACTGGTAATCTGGGTTAAATACAGTGGTAGATGTCACCCAAACCACTCAAGCTGAGTCATGAATGTCCTTTAAATAGATGTTTTTGGTACTGAAAGAATGTATAAATGTCAACACTTTTTCTTTTCTCTCTCTCTAGTGCTTTGCCAGGGGACACATGGTGACTCCTGTGTTCTGGTTGGAGGGCAGCAGCTGGGTTTGGAGTGTCCAGATTGCAGCCTGGTCCTCGGGGGCCCAGATCACGTCCTGTCAGGGAGGAAATGTGTGTGTGTGTGTGGGGGGGGGGGGGGGGGGCAGGGGGGGGGGCTCTTTAGGTGAGTGCCGCCATCAGTCCGGTGACAGATAACTAAAAACAGTCTGTCCTGAGGGGAGCAAAACAGCATCACTCTAATACATGCCAATTTGACTTTTTCTCCTTTCCTTCCCAAGGACAGCTGAGCCAGCTCGCTGAGCGGTCTGAAGAGGTGTGTGTGTGTGTTTATGGAGAGCGAGCCTCCAGAGGATTTCTGTGAGCGATAGGCTCGCCGCTCCAGAGGAGAAGCCGTCTCCCTGCCCGCAGACACACCTCTGTGGTCGTGTGGTCGTTTGTCAGACTGACGCGGGAGCCATCCGCACGTTCCCGGAGTCCTCTCCTCAGCATCCAACGGACATGTGGCCTCTACCACCCTCCCCCAACCCCCCTCGTCTCCTGACAGGTGGGGACGACACATGGACAGGAAACATGCAGAAAAAACACAGACGAACATAATGAGAGGTGTGCCGCATTCAAGCATGTCAATGATTCCATCTCCTCAATATCCCCCTCTGATCGCTTGAAATGCAATTATGCTAATCACCGTTGAAGTCGCGGGCAACACTTTGAGACATTTTTGGATAAGCGGATCATTTAGTCCCTGAAGCGGAGGTGAGGTGATGGAGGGAGTTGGGAGGCGATGGCTGGGAGGCGATATCCTTTAAAATGTTTACCGGCCAGGGACGTGTGTGTGTGTGTGTGTGTGTGCGTGTGTGTTCATGTGTGGAAAGGTGGTCTGCTTTGACTTTGCCTTTAATTGTCTTTAACTAATGCAAAGTGCCCATTCAAAAAGCACTTACCATGACATAGTTGCATCACTCCTTGCATTATACAAGTATTATGATGTGCATGTGCTTGAAAGAATCTTGACAACTCAGGTCCCTTGGTGTATTCAAAATGAAGTGGCTAGCCAGCTAATTAGCTAACTTGAATTCCACTGTACACAACACACTGCCGTTGAACATGTGACCGTGCCATTGGGAACCGGATAGTAATTGCACAGAATACATCTAACTATAAAGGCAGCCTGTCTGCTATCTGGAGGTAATTAGCAGGAAAGAATGGCAAGCTTCACAATGTGAACTATATATCACAATAAGGCCTACAGTAGGTTCACTACTGAAACATTAAAAAAAAGTCCGCTATTGAAAGTGTTACAGGTTTTCACAGTGTTGTAGCCGAGATGGAGAGATAGAGTCTAGTGTCTGTGTGTCTGCCTGTATCAGCTCGAGAACCAATGGTGCGCGTTCCCGTTCACTACTTAAGTGTCGTTCCATTCGACATAATGCATGACGTAGCCGACATACAGGGAACAAAACATTTTTCTCTCGGACCACAGCTGCCAAGAACCACAGGGGCTAAGAATCTGTCAGGAATCCTGGCAAATGCGCAGGGCTGCCATCTTTCTGTGGACCCGGGGAGAGAGCTGAAGTTCCCACAGCACATCATCACCACCACCCTGAGGACAGACATCCTCCTGGTCTCAGAGGGGACCAAGAACGTTGTTCTATTGGACCTGACCGTGCCGTGGGAGGACCGTCTGGAGGAGGCCCACGAGAGAAAGAAGACCAAGTATGAAGAATTGCTTTATCGACTGCCGTAAGCGGGGCTGGAAGGTGTATGCCCATTGGGGTTGGCTGCAAAGGTTTTGTGGGGCAATCGCCCTACAGAGCCTTGAGCACTCTGGGCATCACCGGAGGATGAGAACAGCCATCAAGAACATCACAGAGGCAGCGGAGAAAGCCTCAAGATGGCTCTGGATCAGGAGAAGAGGATCATGTGGAGTAACAAATGCTACCTGAACAAGTCAGGGTCTGCCCAACCACGGCGGGGACGCCTGGGTGAGGGTGTCTGATGTTGAAAGACCCGAGACATCCAGTGATCCCAGGCTCCATCACTGATGATGTGTTCAGGAGCGTCTAGAATATGTATTTTAGCAATCTGCTACATTTCGGAAGCCTCACAAAATCATCACCAGGATAATCTACTTAACTCTTATTGGTACATTGGAGTTTATTGCACTGTAAATACACAACTTTATTCTGTCTCCAGCCTCTTTAAGCTATATTTAGTGTCCCTGAGCTGCATGGTTGGGTTGGTAATTAGGTAGGATTTGTGATATTTTTCTGTATTTGCCAGAGCAGTGCAGATGTCCAGCCTCTGTGTCTGTGCCTGCCTCCCACAGTAAGATCCATGACTCTGGTTTCTTCAGGCTCCAGTGGATTCCACCCTGGGATAATTAGACCTAAGTGTGTGTGTCTCTCTCTCCCTGTAATGGCCCTGCCAGGCTTTCTGGAACTTGCCCCCTTGAAAAGGCCTGTGCATGAGGAGGTCTAGACAATGATAAGTGCTTGAAGGGGATAAGAGGGTAGGAATCAACGTGGTCTCTGGCTGTGCCTCCCACTCTAAATTAGAGTAGTTTTGGCCAATGATTTCACCCATTTTTCTTTCTTTCTTTCTTTCTTTCTTTCTTTCTTTCTTTCTTTCTTTCTTTCTTTCTTTCTTTCTTTCTTTCTTTCTTTCTTTCTTTCTTTCCTTCTTTCTTTCTTTCTTTCTTTCTTTCTTTCTTTCTTTCTTTCCTTCTTTCTTTCTTTCTTTCTTTCTTTCTCTCGTAAGTAGAGCAATAACATATGATTATTAGGTTTTGGGGAAATATACAGTAATCAGATTATGTGTGTGAGAATGTTGCACTAACCCCTAATCCTACCCTACAGCATTTGATGATATTGATTAGAGATGGGAATATATAACTGCAAAAGATGTGTTGCCATGTGTGTCTTATTAGAAAGATGAGAAGAGGGAATACTCAAACTATGTCTGTGTGCTCCAGCTATTTCAATATTTCTGCAGTACGTCCACTCTCTTAACATCGAGTTCCACATTTTGAAGTGACATTGCCGTGTCCAAGCTTCAGTCTCTGCTTTGCAGAGCTATAGCTAGTTACACCTCCTGGCCATGTCACAGGGAACTTGGCTTAGCATGTGTGGCAGTCAGAATAGGAGCCGTGTGGCCAACATGTTTGTTTGGCTGAGCACATTCTGAGGGATGGTCCTGGTGACCTCCGCCTCCGGGAAAGCTGCCCAATCCAGATTCAGAATTCAAACTCTCTGTTGGTTGGTCAAAAACATATGTAACTGGAACATCTGTTACTGGAATTATAGCGGTGGACTTTGTGGCCTTTACAGTACTGTATATGGAGTGGAAGAAGTTTTAGAAGTGGAGAGAGACTCAGAGATTCCGATGGGTTATTCATGAGGTGCTGTATATGTATATCTTGTTCGTGCTCATTCACTTTGAAGCCCCAATTATGTTGGTAACAATCAACTTACTGTAAGTTTAAGTCGAGTGAGGACAGAGTCCATGACATTTATTGAAAGTGACACTCTGGGGTGTACAGTATCTACATGGCTTTGCTGGTCCTGAGACATTCATTCACTGCAATTACATGGAACTGCCTTTGCTCCCCTACCTCTTCCACAAAAATGCCTATTGCTTGTTTCGCAAGAGCAGAGGCCACTTTATTTCATTTCCTTTAATGTAATTTATTCACTTATTGAGAACAGTTTACTTATGCTCCAGTTGGTTAATCTGACATATATTGTTTTTATTGTTGACATCATGGGTAGTAGAGCAACTGAATTACTTAATGTACTGTGGAGAACCAAACTGTTTGGTAAATGTATTATTTGATTTGATGAGATTGCCCCAGGCAGAGTGTCAACCTCCTCAGACGCAGCTAGGGCGGCTATTTCTCCCAAGAGTGCAGATGGCTATAGCAACCTCTTCATTTTGATATTAAACTCTCAAAACTGTAATTGGATCTTTAGAGAGAGGAGAAGAAAAGTGACACATGTTGTCCATCAGTTGCCATCCAATTTTCTCTGCAACAGCATGAATTTACAGGAAAATGTAAATCTAAATTGGAGTTCTTTGTCAAGAACAGACTCTACAAATTGGTCTTCTCCCTGGCTATACTTCTGTAATTTCTCATGAAGCACTTGGTTTAACAGGAGCAGCTACATAAGATGTGTATTTGTGCATCTTTTCGGTGCAGAGGAGAGAGTGAGAGAGAGAGAGTGCATGTGTGTGTGTGTGTGTGTGTGTGTGTGTGTGTGTGTGTGTGTGTGTGTGTGTGTGTGTGTGTGTGTGTGTGTGTGTGAGAGAGAGGGGGGAGGGGAGCAGAGAGAAAGACATGGTGAGATATGGTAGCCATTACAGGGATGGCAGCTCTGGCCAGGTTGAGGACACTGAGGTCATCCACGGCGGGACTTGGCCATACAGACACTCACAGCTGCCAAGGAGCAGGAGGAAGCAGAGTCTTGGGTCAGCATAGGCCTGTTGTGGTTTTTCACATGCCTCTGTAATATGATCTTTAGAAATGTCTTTAGACACGAAATAGCTTCCTCACTTGCTCCAGCACGCATGCACACAGCGTGCTGGAGCAACGATTGCGCGCTGTGCGCATGCGTGCTGGAGCAAGTGAGGAAGCTATTTCGTTTCGAAAGACGTTTCTAAAGATCATGGCATGTGAAAACCACAACAGGCCTATGCTCTTTGTAAGCACAACTAGCGATTCATCAAGACAGATTGATGAAAACAACCGTTTCGCGGCAGAAAATAGATTTTTACATTACATGGATATACTGGCTCGCGCTGGATTTTAGCTGTGCTATTGGGATTGAGCTCTGCCCTAAATGAGAGCCGTTGTGTCTGACATCCTCATCAGTTTACTGTATAGGTGTGTATGTGCAGTGGAAGCAACAGTATGCAACCCCATTCTTATAATGAACTGGGAAAGGCTCTTGTGCCTGGTCTCATATACCCAGAGACATCATTGTGACAGTGTCCGTACCATATGGCATTAAGATGGGACTGTCACTGTGCCTCGTTGACTGGCATGCCTGTCATACCGAATGAAGTGGTCTTCAGGAAGCTGAGATCCACTGAAGTGTTAAACGTGCTAGCGTGCAATTAGAGACCATGACAAATACATAATTTAACCCATGGCGAATTGTGCCCTTCTCTCTGATAAATAGGAAGTTGAAATGTTGGGGGAGGGCAATATTGAAAAGCATGAACAGCAGATAAACTGCGATGAATTGAATAAAACTGACAAGCTAAATGACATATGATATTATTAAGTGTCAATGTGACTCTAGTTATGCCGTGGAAGACAAACACTCAACTCATCACTGAATCCATTCCCACAGCAATCCCAAAGATATAAATCAGCTTACAAAATGTCACGCAGCATATTGAAATATGAAAATAAATCAGATAATATCTACGAGACGTCAGCGTGCTTCGAACATGGAGGCCACAGAAGCATCCATCCCAACAACAAGAGTGGCTGCTAGTATGTACTGTACGGGAGACTGTTCATATGTGTCCTCGTCCTCAAACCAAATGCCAGCCATCTTGTAGGGATGGACTTGTCCAGTGGCCGGAGAGTCCACACTCAGGAGCACCAATCGGAAGGATGGGATAAGAGGGAAGGGAGGAAGACCTCTATCAAGGAGGAGAGAGTTTGCCCCAGGTGAAATTGTGACTTTTATTAACACTTCCAATTTCCAACTTGTTTAAACTTTTGGGATTATGTTAGCATAGGGGACTTTCAAAAAGAAGTGCCTGTTATCTGATCACTCTATAGCTGGCAGACATTCTTATTCCTTAAAGAAGACAGTACTCTATAATGATTTAATTAGCCTGTCCATCTACAGTACATGCTGCTATATTAAAATAAGTTAAATGCATTTAACATTGATAATCTGCCACGGACACGTATGGACCTTCTCTCTCTCTCTCTCTCTCTCTCTCTCTCTCTCTTTTTAAATGTATTTTATTTTTTTTATTTTTTTTAAACCTAGTTTGATATACCCTCACACATTAATTGCTATGACACTGCATTGTAGCCTGATTGCTTATACTGGCCTAAAGCACCCTTCGGGCATTTCAACCTTTTCCCCCTAACTCACCCCTGACCTCTGTCCCCTGATCCTGCTGGTCCCTCCCACAGCCTCAACTTGACTGTCCTTGTATTGCCAGGCAGATAGACGCTAGAAATGTATTTTAGTATAACACAACGGCAACATCACCAAATCAAAACAAAGCAAATCAAGCTTGTTGTCATGTCCCCTTTACAGTGTGAAGTGAGTGAACTTAGGTGATTCTTAAAGGTGCTCTGTTCGGTTTACTGCACTTTTTGTAAAAATAAAATAAAATAAAAAAAATCCAATATATGCAATAAATAGGTCCAGGGGAGTCAGAAATATCTGTACAGAAAATATAGCCAACAGTGTAGTGCCTGTGGAGCAAATGCAGAATTATTTTTTTATTATGAGCGAAGCCGGCCCGGAGCTGAGCCCCACCCCCTGAACGGCACCTTATGGAGTGAAAACACCCACTTGTTTATATCTGATATGCTGCACCACTGCCCCATCTAGTGGCCGAAAAAAATCGAACTGAGCACCTTTAAGTTCTTCAGTGAGCAGTTACAGTAGTAAAATGTTAAAAGCGGCATACTGTAGGAAAAATTATACATACCGGTATAGGAAAAAATATAAAGGTAGCATATCAAAAGTATACAGACATATACAGTATAATACAGTGAGGACATGATCAACATACCCTAATACATATGGACATAATCGACATGGTACTGTATAAGTACTCTATAGACAGATGGCCTATTAGACCTATTAGGTCTACAGTATATAACTGTACACACTCAGATATCTCATGGACATGGTATACAGATGGCATATAGAGCTGTACACAAACTCATATACTGTACATGAACTCTCTCTCTTCCGTCCTGATACTCCTAGACCTGTCAGCATCATTTGATATGGTAAACCACCAGATCCTCCTCTCCACCCTTGAGGAGAAAGGCGTCACTGGCTCTGCATGCTCCCTGTTTGCATCCTACCTGACGAGCCGCTCCTACTAGGTGACATGGAGAAGGTCGATGTCGAAACCCCGTAGTCGGATTATGGGGTTCCACAAGGGTCTGTCCTGGGTCCTATCCTTTTTTCCCCCTACACTACATCTCTGGGTTCTGTCATTCGCTCGCATTGCTTAGTATAGGGGTAGGGCACGATAAGCATAGGCTTCATCCTACTCCTTTTCGAACAATGAAATCATTTACTTAAACATATTTGTTTGTTATTTTTTGTTATTATTTGTAGAAATCATGATCATGTTCGAAATAAAATTGCATTCATTCATTCATTCATTCACCGCCCCCTTCGAAAGGGCCTCCCTAAACAGGCTACTTTAGTTCCTAGAATAGGCGAGATCGCCTAGGGCGCCAAATGGCCAGGAGGCGCACATGCAGGGGAGGGAGAAAAAAAAACATTATTGGAAAAAAAAAAAAAGAAGAAAGGATTGCCTCTGCGCCCCACCAACGGCTCCTGACATTTAATGCTCACTGTATACCAGCAAGGGGATGTAGAAAAATCTTGCTAATGAAGCCAAGAAAATGCAGAGAACTAGCTCTCGGGCACCCTAGGGGAGGAAAAGGAGGAAGAGGAAGAGGAAATGCGCGCACGAGTATGACTCATGTCCATTTATTAACATGTTCGTTTAATATTTCGGGTATCAAGCAAGGCAAGCATTCGCTAGCTAGCTTAGCATGATCATGACGCGACCACCATAATGACATCTTCAATGACATCTGATAATTAGCTAGCTAGCTTGTTCATGCTAGTCACAAAGTCCATTGCACATAAATCAAATAGTCATACCACTTTTGAGTTGCGCCTTGATTCTCATATCAAGTTATCCTCTTATCAAGTTATACAAAGGCCATCAAACAGTTTTGAGCAGAATGAAGGTCATCTAATAGCAGAAAAAATACTTCTGAATCATCTGTAAATAAACAAGTAAGTAAATAAACTTACTTGTTACTGTAACAACCAACCTGTGTATTACTTTGCCCATGTGATTGACATTATTTAGTACTGTAGGCTATAGTTCCGCATAATACTGTACACGGTAGCTGCAGTTTGCTTTGACAATACTCTTCCTCTTCCGCAGTGAAGAACAACTGTGGGGTGACGCCTGCAGGTGTGCGTGGGACCTGGAGGAAGGAGCTAGATGGAGGTCTCTTCACTTCCCCCAACGACCCCCAGAAATACCCCCCAGAGAGAGAGTATGCTACATCATATGGATAAGACTTACTCAGATATGGGGCCTGGAGGCGAGAGAAAACATTAAACACATTTTTAACACATATTTAACACAAACATTAAACACATATTTTATTGACTGTAGGTCATACAATACAGGTAGTGTATGATTTAACAAGCTGGTAGCCCTAGCAACAGGTTCAGAATATGTAGGGTGAAATATTACAAATGAATTAAACATTTAGACTTCAATTATATATAGTTTTACTGTAGAGTGAGAGGGTGGTGTGGGTGATGTGGGAAGGGGGGCCGTCCAGTATCAGTGTCCATGCTTATCCATTAAGGTTGTTGTCAGAATGGATTACACAAATTATTGGGCTTTGTTGATGTGTTAAAAAAACACATCAGTAGCAAGAGAGTAGGCCTACTGTAGTTTTCCTGGTTTTTTTTTTTGTTGTGTTTTTTTTTAAACATATTTTTACTTCTTTTTTTTTACATTAATGTCTTCAATCACTAGTTGAGCACAGTGTTTAGAGACTGACTTGTGGGTCTAGGTGGGACATACTGTAGCAGTGTGCAGGGTGTAGGCTATGGCAGCATCAGTGGACCGATTGCTTGTGAGTCGAGGGAGGCAGGCAACACAGAGCAGATGTAGTCTCTGATCAGCCCTATTTGCTGATGATGGGGGTCAGAGCTACAGCAGGGGGTCTGGTGGTCCCCCCCTAGGAAAGTTTGAGCGGGAAACACTTCATTTCCTGCATTCTATCCATGAATGGCTTAAGCTGGATTCTTCGATAGTTGCAACAGGAACTGAAGGATGTGTGATCACCATGAACTTTTGACTTCTCCTAAGAGAACATGACAGCATTGCAGGAACTGCAGACAACATCTATCTTTGGTATATCAAACTTAACCACCGCATTGGGCAATAGTTGTTGTTCTTCTTCTTGGGTTTAATTGCAGTCAGGCAGTCTCTTCCTTAATGAATGTAATTCTTGCATACATGTCTCATCCAAAAACATTAGCGTCATGAAGCCCCTTCTGTGTAACGCAGTGGAAGGGGGAGTGTACCAGCACTTGTCCTTGAACTTAGTAATAATGGCATGAAGTGGAGTGTACTACAATATGCCTCCCCAGGGACAGGCAACATTAATCTATATGTCAATCACATGAGCTGCCAGGCCTTTCCGATGATCCCAGACTGTGTCATAATTAAGATGCTGTCATGGTAAACCAAGCAGTGTTTGGTGCATAACAAGAAAATATCTTCTAAATAATTATCATGGACACTACTAAAGTGTTTAAATGAATTGTAGTGAGTGTTGTAATGTGGAATTGAAATTAATTGTGATGAGTGGCCCTGTCACAAGTAATCTGCTCACTTCAGAGGAAACAGAAAATAGCCTACTACATGAACAGGTTGACAACAGTGGTAAATCCATTTCTATAACACTGTTCAAACCGTTTGAATCGAACGACTGCTTTGTCTGTAACTTAGAACCACTTCTACTACCATGAAGGACAATGTTAGACACATGATTTATGCATCCTAAGTATAGTCGCACAGGCCTACATTTAGCTGATATCATCTTTTCTTAAAGCAGATGTCACAACACCCTCCCTCTACTTCTCATATACTGTACAACAAAGGTTTAAGAGGAGGTGAGGCTTCTGTCAGAAGATGGTCTCTAATCCCACATGTGGAGGGATGTGGAAGGATGTAGAGTGACGTGGCGCTGGATGGCTGTGCAGGGGAGCTATATTAAGAACCGGGGGTAATGTGCTCTAGTGACAGGGACTTGGCTGTGAAATTAGGTTACCATCCTCAAGGGGTCCTGTCTGTTTCCAGTGATAATTGAAAATAATGTAAAAATAGTAATCTGCAGCCAGACCTGGGTGGATTCTCTGAGGACAAGGTCAAACATTCGCCTCTTAGTTTAATTTCCCAGTGATTAATTACATTTTTCAAAGTCGGGATGAGGACTATTCTACAAGTTCCAGGGACCGTTGTATCGTGTCACCGTGGTAACGGTGATTAGAGGTGGTACATGTGAAACATGACGATAATCTAATGGAGAGAAACATCTAATAGAGATGTAAGTAATGAACTGTATGCAGGAACATACACATCCAGGAACTGTAGTTTAAGCTGGTACCCAGTATATTATAGTATCTTAGCAGATTTGAATTTTTCTCCCAGTTCTATTATGCACTTGATGTGATAAGTGTGATTTGTCCTCCAGTCTACCAAGTCTGGTGGTGATCAGGCTTCAGCAGCATGAATGACTGGAACGGCAGACGTTAATATCAGACATTCTCCAGCAATCAGCCGTCACATTCCAACTAGATCAAGAGATGAGCTGTGTTGCTATGGACACAAGCTGTGTAGTTGTGCCAGTATGATTGAGATCACTATCTCATTGCTTGGAGGGAGGGGGGCGGGCAGTCAACCTACAAAATCTAGTCTTGGTGGGTTTATCAATAGCAATCCATCAGGTATTAAATGGTTTTCTTAAATAATAAGTCTTTGAAAGGTGTTAATCTTCTTCGCAAACCTAGACGAGGCTTTGATTTTCTCCCTGATTATCTGTACATGATTCTAATCATACGGTTCAGTAGGATTAGGTTTATAATGGACCTTACAAGATCATACAAGGCTGCAGCTTTCTTTTCCAACAATAATTCACTCGGCAAACCCTGAGAGATATGAAACATTATGACCATGATCTGTCCCATTGAAAACATTTTTGAAGCACATGACAGACATTCTCTAATGTGTAATCAGCAATCTCCTGCTTGGCAGAACCAGGCATCTTCCATTTGACCAAGAAGACTTCCTTGTGGTCTGAGGGTAACATTTGGGCAATACAGTTCCCAACGACCCACGCTATCTGGATGCATGTTCATCTATTTTTATTCCAACTTCAACATGATTGCTTTAATGCAGTGAAAGCTTTTGGCTTCTGCCTTCCTCAGTGGCTGCACGTTTGGGCATTTTTCCCACACAGATGAAGCGTCTTATCCAGAACTCTCAAGTACCATGATGGTTTGTGTGTGAACTCCCTTGTCTGCCAGACTTACATGTCTTTGTGTGCTGAGATGGCGCTGACAGAGAGGGTAAACATTGCAGCAGACAGTGAGAGTCCCAACAGAGGAATCCAAAGAAATAAATAAGAGTTTTAAGTGGTAGTTCCCAGGTTGCACGATAGATCAGTCAATCTTTGATGTTGGAAAGAAACATTCCAGAATCAACGGACCTTGTAATCTCCCAATAAAACAGTGGCAGAGCGGTGCTAGCAGGAGCAGGGGCCGCAGGGAGATCCACCACTACTTAGATCTGTCAGTTGATAGCCCACTCTATTCTCTCTCTCTCTCTCTCTCTCTCTCTCTCTCTCTCTTTCTCTCTCTCTCTCTTGCTAACCAATTTCTGGACCAATTTCTTCTCAGAGTATCACAGGCTAGCACCCTTAGAACAACAGAAGCTCATCAAAGCCGAACTTTGTCAGAATCAGATTTTCATTTCAACGTACCCCTTCTCCATTAATGGCCGTTTCAGGCAAACATGTCATCCATGTTTGAGAGTAGAGTGGAGCACATGGATCCTCTTTGAGAAAATGTTTATTGGTGCACAAGATCACCCACTAACATTTTGACAAGAGTGTCTTCTTCAGAGTGAATACAGCACATGGGTTTGACAGCTCATATGCTCATATGCTGTATACTCCTCACTTGATTGAAACCTGTTGCTAATAGGCTAGATGACAAGAGGGAGGAGTGAGTAAAATTAACCCATAGCCTATACCTCATTAACACACAAAATCATCATATCTGTCATGCATGTGTTCTAGCTGATAGGGGAAGAGCGTGGATAGAGTGGGCCGTGTGACGTGTGATCACAACGTCTCAAACTGTTGTGCAGTTAGTTACAGTATGCACTGTATTGTACATGGCAGCTAAGATCTGCATGCACATAGTATAATGTACCGTGTACAGTATGTAGAACTATTGGTCCCGAACCTCACTGACCTTCTGTGTCGCTCACGCCTCTCTGTAGGTTCGCGAGGGCAGCAAATTAACCATAAACATGAAAGCTATTACAAAGAGGCAGTGACCAATAGCGATGGTGATTGTGCTGTAATAGTTTCCCCACAGAGAGTGGGTGAGGTAATCCTCTGCCTGTGATTACGGCCTGTTCCGCAGCTAAATGTCCTATCCACAGCACTGCCATATTGTTGACGTGCCATAAAGTGGAACGGTAATTGTCAATTAATCCACAGTTAATCAGTGTTGTTATGCGCCTCCATTGTGATGGATGCTCTCGGGAAGGCCGTGTGTAAGTTGTGTAAGCGTTCTATGATGTCACACCGCGGCCTGGTTTACAAGGAGGTCATAACAGGTAATCAGGGGTGCAGACTTGTCCCCTTTAAGTGAAAATAGCCGTTTTTAATCCAACATACAAGGATTTTTTTCACTTGCCCGTTCGGGAAAGTGGGTCAGAAATCTACTGTCCCAAAGTAATTTTTTACTGGCCCGAATACAAATTGTTTTATTTAAGCTGGTATCAATTAAAAACAGACTACAGTACATTTATGTCATTTATTATAAATATTGAATTCATATATTAAGCAAATTAAATATTTAAACTTCAGGAAGTGCAGGAAATCAGAACCACATATGGCCACCAAAGATGGGAACAACACCAAGGCTTCTCTTTTCAACATTACATAGGCCAGCTGAAAAATACAACCACCATTGAGCTGTTAGCAAACAACTTAAGTAAACTGGGTAGACAACTTTAGATCCGACGTGCTCTTTGTCCTGCTGACACCCATCGTTGTAGAACACGCTCTGCATTGAAATCAGCAATTGCAATACTAATATAAAGTATTACTGTCTGTCCTCAATACTAATATAAAGCCGCCACAGTCTTTGTGTAAAGAAAGTCTTTGTAACAGACTGTGTAAAGTGTTGAGGAATTTACATCCAAACACCTTAAACCTTTGTTCTCTCTCTCCTTTTGTAATTCATCACCTCCCCCAAATATTCACATAGCTGTGCTAACATACAAAATGGCCTCCAGGAGGCCATCTGTCTACAACAGAATAACCATCCTTTGTCATCCTTTGTCCCCAATTGCCGCCTTTTTCTCATGTCACATGTCTGTACTCTTGGCCACGCCTGCCATTTCATATGACGTACAATGGAGTAGCCAATCACATCCTGGAAGCACCGTACCTGTGTTTTGATTGCATATAAGGCACAGCAAAACCCAGAGCCGGCACTTGTCTGGATAAACCACTCTGCTGCGTTGTCCAGAAAGTCCTTGCGCTCGTATGTTTTCACAATAAACCAGACTTAACCTTTTGAGCGAATCTTGGTAAATCCTTTTTACTAGAACAGTAATTCCATTACAAAAGAAAGACTGTCACCACTACACGTCACGTACTCTGTAGGCGCTACTCAATCTTGATTGGTGGAATGGCACATTCAAATCGAATCAGGCAAAAAAACGTTTTATGTTAAAAGTAAACTACGCTGTGTACACGTCTTTTTTTTGGGGGGGGGGGGGGGAAACACGCCGAGCGTTGAAAAAATGCCACTGGCCCAATGTTTGTCACCTTTATCACCTGTGATGGGTTTGTACCTCTGGTAATACCTTCATCCTCTCCACAACATCTGAAGTGTGGCAGGCAAACATATCTTCCGGTCCCTGTAGTGAGAAAGAAGGATGAAAAGAGTAAGAGAAAGAACAAAAAGGGAGGGGGGGGGGGGGGGGACAAGCTAGATCGTAAGTACAATGCATGAAAACCCAAGAGTCAAAAATATTCTGACTGTCACAGTATTCTTACAACAAAACAGACACGTAGGCTACCTTACAGGCACAGTCATAATGTAGATATTGTATGTGTAACTGAGTTGAATTTAAACTCACTCCTCTCTATAAATTACTGCCCACCTGCACTATTGAATCACTAGCTTTTTGGTGGCGAGGCAGCATTTATGTAAGGTTGTCATGTGTGTTGGCAAGTCAGAAGACCCAAGATCGAATGTAGCGTGGGCAAGTGAGGATGGAAGCAATACAGATGAGCGACGCAGTTCAACCTCTGACATATAGTAGAGTTAGTACCATACATTATAGGTGAGACTCAACAGACCCCATATACTTTCAAGATATCTTGAGAGAGATCTCCGATACCATGAGCATGTGCTTGATCAAATAAAGATTTGGATGCTGTCCTCTACAAATCAGTCCCCGCTGACAGTCTCATCTTTCCCTCTCTCACACACACACTCACACACACTCACACACACACACAGACACACATGCTTAACGTAAACACACACACACACACACACATTAGCCTCAGCCTGGATGTGGTGCCATGGTTGCTAGGCAACACCTGGAGGCTGGCTCCTGTCGCAGCAGACCTGATTAGTTAATTGTGAAAAGTGAACTAAGCAAATGACAGGATGGCTGAAGCAGGCAGCACCTCAGTAAGGGCCAGTAAAGGCAGACGGCACGTGTTTGAAAACAGGTTGGTTCATTCTAAAGCCACCAGGGTCAACACAGGAACTGTTACTTGGGCCACTGTACGGCTGTGACCTGCTGAACATACAGCATCACATCTTAGTGGATTTGGGCTGTGTTATGTGCAGACCCTCCCTAGGTCCTCAATGCTCTCTAGAATGATTTAAGGGTGCCACAGCAGTGCAATCCCATATATAGTAATGTCTATTAGTGGGTTCATAGTAGTGCTAGCAATCTGGGGTACTACTGGTTGTGTGGGGGTGCATCTGTTAAGAGTCCATGAGTGGGCGTGGCCTATGACCCGGAGAGGGGAAGCGCCAGGTGAGTGAGGGAGTGATTGGCAGCCATTGGAGGCCTGGAGTGAGCATCAGGGCGTGCTAGTTCAGACGCCCAGCAGCTCGTTGAAAACCACTCACAGAGACTCGGACTATGTGGGCTATTTTCTGTCCTGGATTTGCTGTGAACCTGTAATGAGTGTTTTTAACCCATCTGGGCGGGTTGAGAGGAAGTGTAGGGCTGGCCGGGACGCTGAGGCCGGGAGGCGAGGAACATGCGAGGGCTGCCGGCAGCGCAGGAAGACCATGCAGCCTCCCTTCAGATACTATCTGTGGGTTGCTAGCAAACAAGGGGCTTTTATGTATAACTGACAGGGAGGATGATACTAGGGGGTGCTTAGCTGTACCATACCCCCCTAGACGACGTAGCCAGGCCTTGTAGCAGGTTGGGAGTTAGACAGAGAAACTCTCCAGCCCGCTGCTATGTAGTAAATCTATCACATGACGACATTCTTTGAAACAAGCTGATAGTCTTTGAAACTAAGGTGATGTGCATGAATGTTCAGGTAGCCTAATAGGGCGTCCGTTTTAACTGTCAAAACCTCAACGGTCACCCTGGTGTAATGAGTGATGGGTCATCTGAAGCAGTCTGACCTCTTTTGTCCACCATATTCAAGATTCAAGATCTGTTTATTAGCCATGTATATGGTTCACACATACTAGGCATTTGACTAGGGTTAAGGCATATGCTGTTGCAGACGACACAGGACAGGGTGCAGGACAGAACAGTGCAAAGACATAACAGTGCAAAACAGTAGAAAAAACAGTGCAAATACAAAAAAACAGCGCAAACAAAATACAATACAATGTGCAAATTACGATATACTAAGAGGGGGAGGCACAAATGCAATAATACTACAGAATGGAGTGTGGCGAGTGTAAGTACTGTGAGTGTGCAGAGTGTGGTGGATGAGCAGTGTTACAGTATGTACAGGTTGAAGTATGTGGAACAATCAGAGGTCATGTGCAAGTGGTACAGGGGGTATAGAGTCAGTGTGGTACAGGGGGTATAGAGTCAGTGTGGTACAGGGGGTATAGAGTCAGTGTGGTACAGGGGGTATAGAGTCAGTGTGGTACAGGGGGTATAGAGTCAGTGTGGTACAGGGGGTATAGAGTTAGTGTGGTACAGGGGTATAGAGTCAGTGTGGTACAGGGGGTATAGAGTCAGTGTGGTACAGGGGTATAGAGTCAGTGTGGTACAGGGGGTATAGAGTCAGTGTGGTACAGGGGGTATAGAGTCAGTGTGGTACAGGGGTATAGAGTCAGTGTGGTACAGGGGGTATAGAGTCAGTGTGGTACAGGGGGTATAGAGTTAGTGTGGTACAGGGGGTATAGAGTCAGTGTGGTACAGGGGGTATAGAGTCAGTGTGGTACAGGGGGTATAGAGTCAGTGTGGTACAGGGGGTATAGAGTCAGTGTGGTACAGGGGGTATAGAGTCAGTGTGGTACAGGGGGTATAGAGTCAGTGTGGTACAGGGGGTATAGAGTCAGTGTGGTCGTGGAAGAACACGATGAAAGTTGAAGTTCTCTTTCAGTCTGATGACGTCGGCAGAGGGGATGACATAGGCAGAAGCAATATGGTTAATTAATAATGAGATTCAAAGTCTGCATTCAATTAGCTTATTTGGGCAACAGACTTTTGCATGCCTGTGGCAGTAGCTAGTTTCCACAGTGACCGCTACTGTACATGCAAGCTTCTCTGTCACAGTACATTCACATGCTTTGGAGCTGGTAACGTATTACAGTATTGGCTGCATCATCAGTGTAATTTCGCTAGTGCACCAACCCTATTGACAGTCAAAATCAATTCTGCCTCCGTGGAAACATAGGCGGAGATACTCTGACTCGGACCAGAAAATGACCTTTGCCTGAGAATCCCGGCGAGAAGTCATTGGTAACCCAATTAAAAGGAAATGTCACGCTTGTAATTACGGCTCACTATGTGAATCATTCTCGGAAGGCTGCCACCAGGCCCCGTTTGAAGAGAGGGAGGTGACGCTGAAGCCTCTATCTATCCTTTGCTTCGCCTTTTTCTTGTCTGTCTCTCCATTGTTCTCTCTCTCTCTGTTGTTGTTTTTTATCTCTATCTCTCCCTATGTCTCTTGTTTCTTTCTTCCGCTCTTTTAATCTATGAGGCGCTGAGCAGGTGATGAAATCTGGGACAGAACTAGTCTCAGACAGACAGGCACAAACATATGGAGAGATTAGTGGAGGGAAGGGGAACCTTAATAAATGTTGCCATTTGAATCATTTCTCAGGGTAACATCTCAATCGATATGTGCCATCGTATCACACGCTTCTGGCTGTGACTAAAACAGGCAGCAAGCAGTTTCCCTGCCAGCCCATTTGCCTTTTGTTGAATCACGTGACTACCTCGGCGGGAGTCATGTGACAAAAACGTGTGCATGTTTCACCTGCTAGATGGAACCATGTGAGATGACACTCATTATCTGGTTGACTGGTCTGCAAACTCAACATGCAGCGCTAAAAGCAAATTAAGAGCCTGTATAGTGTGCATGTATACTGTATCAGCTCACCTCAAGATCAAGAACTTCATTTCATTTAGCAGATGCTTTAATCCAAAGTGACTTACAGTACAATAATTGCATTTAATGTATGTAGTGGACTACTACTCGCCAGAACTCACAAGTGCATCTCCTTTCTAAACAAGTGGCTAAGAGCATAATCTTGTGCTGAAGGCAAAGTGCAAGAGTATATAAATACTAGGGGTGCAACGATACACTAATCTCACGATACGATACACGATATTGGGTTGACGATAACAATACGATACGATACACTAACAGCGCTGCTGTTCACACCAATAGTGCATTTCTCCACATTTCTACTCCAATACACTTTGTGAATTTATAGCTTAACTGTTGTAATATCATGGATAGGCCTAGACAAAAGACGTGTTTGTTACCAGCGTTATGTAGCCAGCGTTTACTGATATACAATAAACATATCACAATATTGTTTTCACCTTGACGATACGTATTGTGACGTTTCTGTATCGCGATATATTGTGGCACAATATATTGTTACACCCCTAATAAATACAATAGGTGCTTAAGAGGGAGGATCCTGGTAGTACTTCTTGAAGAGGTGAGTTTTGAGCCTGCGGCGAAAGATGGGCAGCGACTCTGCTGTCCTCACGTCAGTGGGCAGTTCATTCCATCACTGCAGGGCCAGGTCAGAAAAGAGCCGTGACCATGTCGATCGACCGCAGTGGCCTCGGAGTGACGGTGCAACCAATCGCCCGAGGCAGCAGAGCGTAGCGATCGGGAGGGGGGTGTAGGGTTTGACCATGGCTTGGAGGTAGGAGGGAGCTGTTCCTGTCATTGCATAGGCTATTACCAGAGTTTCAAACTGGATGCAAACTGCTACAGGGAGCCAGTGGGAACAGAGAAGGGAAGTCGTGTGGAACTTGGGGTGGTTCAACACCAGGCGAGCTGCAGCTTTCTGGACAAGCTCCAGAGGTTTAATGGCCGACACCGGGGACCCGGCATGGAGGGAGTTGCAGTGGTCCAGGCGGGAGATGACCAGGGCCTGCATAGATGAGGCTTCATTTTAAGCCTCTAGATCATGTCATGTGGTTACAGACAACTTGGTGCCGCTAACCTATCCCTAAGGCCCTACCCACTAACCTATCCCTAAGGCCCTACCCGCTAACCTATCCCTAAGGCCCTACCCACTAACCTATCCCTAAGGTCCTACCCACTAACCTATCCCTAAGGCCCTACCCACTAACCTATCCCTAAGGTCCTACCCACTAACCTATCCCTAAGGCCCTACCCACTAACCTATCCCTAAGGCCCTACCCACTAACCTATCCCTAAGGCCCTACCCGCTAACCTATCCCTAAGGCCCTACCCACTAACCTATCCCTAAGGCCCTACCCGCTAACCTATCCCTAAGGCCCTACCCACTAACCTATCCCTAAGGCCCTACCCACAGGCAGGGTAAGAATGAGTGATAGGTGGTTACACGGGTGAGCATAATAGCAATGAGTGATATGAGACTTATCTATCGTGTTAGCCTATTTCCTCAGTACACAGATGGCTCCACCGCCTCTGTGGTCCAGCAGGACAGATGGGAGGTCTGGGCTCTGCAGGAGCACTGAGGCCTTCTGCTCTCTGCATCCCAGCTGCACAGCAGCGGCTGGTGATCCCTCTTCCTTGTGTGCCGACACATTCAGATATCGCAGCCAATATCGGCAACCTTTCACAGCCACTGGGAAACGACAATAAACTATGGCCTGCGAGTCTGGAATATTAGTGCTGTGGGGCAGGTAGGTGACATGATTAGAACCATCTTTCCTTGTTAGGAATATAATTTAGCAGAGAGCAGGCAGTTGTGGCGTTGATTCTAATATTGGCCGCATCCTTTTCTCTCACTGTCGAAGAGTCGGCGAGAGTCTAGTGCATTTAGACATTTTTATAGGTCTCAGTTTCTACACAGAAACTGTCTGTACCTCCATCACACCCCCATTACAAAAACCTCTCCCATACAGTATATATAAAAACATTGCACACACCTTATCACATTGTACAAACACTGTATATAGCCTACTGTACACTAGGGATGCAAACAATTAATCGAAAATCGATTCGTGGATCGTTAAGGATTTGTTCGAGCATGTGAAATTTACTAGATCTACTATCAAACAACGTGGTAGCGAAGCAGCCATCTCGGGAGAAATGCAGAGAAATCAACAGCAGCATATTTTGAAAAGTGAAGTGGGCCAAGCAAAGCATTGTGTGGGACGACTTTGAAAAGAAAGAGCAAGAAGCCACTTGCAAGTATTGTGATGTCGTGTACACGTACAACACT